>NW_013916654.1:0-495 GCF_000517525.1 Limulus polyphemus | reverse complement strand
ACAAGATCACTATTTCAGGCACTACGTACTCGGTTTGTAGTTTTAATATACTGTTTTATTATTTACCGCTTATGCATAAAGGTACTATTTCTGTCCACTACGTACTCGGTTTGTAGTTTTAATATACTGTTTTATTCTTTATTATTTACCGCTTATGCATAAAGGCACTATTTCTGTCCACTACGTTCTCGGTTTGTACTTTTAATATACTGTTTTATTCTTTATTATTTACCGCTTATGCATGAAGGTACTATTTCTGTCCACTACGTTCTCGGTTTGTAGTTTTAATATACTGTTTTATTCTTTATTATTTACCGCTTATGCATAAAGGTACTATTTCTGTCCACTAGTTCTCTGTTTGTAGTTTTAATATACTGTTTTATTCTTTATTATTTACCGCTTATGCATAAAGGCACTATTTCTGTCCACTACGTTCTCTGTTTGTAGTTTTAATATACTGTTTTATTCTTTATTATTTACCGCTTATGCATAAAG
>NW_013916653.1:0-222 GCF_000517525.1 Limulus polyphemus | reverse complement strand
GTCCGATACAAACTGTAGGCGTGCGTAACATATCATATACCAATAGTCAGTTACTCCTTACTGGTACGATACAAATTGTAGGCGTGCGTAACATATCATATACCAATAGTCAGTTACTCTTTACTGGTCCGATACAAATTGTAGGCGTGCGTAATATATCATATACCAATAGTCAGTTACTCTTTACTGGTCCGATACAAATTGTAGGCGTGCGTAATATAT
>NW_013916652.1:0-222 GCF_000517525.1 Limulus polyphemus | reverse complement strand
ATAAAAGTCTCCATTCTGGAGGATGATGTTCAGCACCTGATCCTTCCATTAGTGTATCGACACCTGCACAGAAACTCAAATTATCTTGCATGCTGTAGTGAGAAACAAGACTTTGATGGCTACTTCGGTAAATAAAAACCTTTGTTCCTGGAGCTAATAAATTCCATTGCTGTAAACGAGAGCCAAGAAGTTCCCCACGCTGCCTTGATACAGACAAGTCAC
>NW_013916651.1:0-221 GCF_000517525.1 Limulus polyphemus | reverse complement strand
AATAAATAAAATAAACAAACAAAAAAACGAAATCACACTCTTCACTTTGTAGCTGTGGGAGCGGTATAACTAGGGACAGCTGGCTCAGATAGCTCACCAGAATGTAAGCTTACTTTAATACTCGCGTCAGGATTACATCTCATAGGTCCAGTGGTTAGCGTGCTCATCTGTGGATCCGAAATTGTTTCGTTACCCCCCCCCAAAAAACCTAAAAAATAAAA
>NW_013916650.1:0-222 GCF_000517525.1 Limulus polyphemus | reverse complement strand
AAACACAGGTATTCGTACTCTATTTGATTTTTGGTCCAAACACAGGTATTCATTCTCTCTCTGGTTTTTGGTCCAAACACAGGTATCCATTCTTTCTCTGGTTTTTGGACCAAACATAGGTATTCGTACTCTCTCTGATTTTTGGACCAAACATAGGTATTCGTACTCTCTCTGATTTTTGGACCAAACATAAATATTCATACTTTCTCTGATTTTTGGACC
>NW_013916649.1:0-219 GCF_000517525.1 Limulus polyphemus | reverse complement strand
CCTGCTCTGACAACATTCCATTATTCCGTTCAAACCACACCCACCTGATCTGACAAAATTCCTTTATTCCGTTCAAACCACACCCACCTAGTCTGACAACATTCCATTATTCCGTTCAAACCACACCCACCTGGTCTGACAAAATTCCTTTATTCCGTTCAAACCACGCCCACCTGGTCTGACAACATTCCATTATTATCTGATTGGTTGACACTCCAC
>NW_013916648.1:0-221 GCF_000517525.1 Limulus polyphemus | reverse complement strand
TTATTATATATATATATATATATATGAAAAAAAATTATATGGCAGAAAATTGGTTATGAAACTTAATTAAGCAACAAGCTAGTGTTTCTTAACTGGTAATGCACGCATTAGAACTTTAAATTCCGCCAATTTGAACACGGCCAAGTGGTTAGTGCGCTCGACTCGCAATCTGCTGGTTCGAATCCTCGTCCACCAAACATGCTCGCCCTTTCAGTCGTGTG
>NW_013916647.1:0-218 GCF_000517525.1 Limulus polyphemus | reverse complement strand
TTCATGTCATACCACAAGCTTTGGAATAATACTAACTAGCATCTTCCTTCATCCATGTCATACCACAAGCTACGGAATAATACTAACTAGCATCTTCCTTCATCCATGTCATACCACAAGCTATGGAATAATACTAACTAGCATCTTCCTTCATCCATGTCATACCACAAGCTATGGAATAATACTAACTAGCATTCTCCTTCATTCATGTCATACCA
>NW_013916646.1:0-222 GCF_000517525.1 Limulus polyphemus | reverse complement strand
TGACTTCACGTTTCGTATACTGTTCTGCACTTGTCAAGTGTAAAATTAACAGGAAGATATCTGACTTCTCGTTTCGTATACTGTTCTGCACTTGTCAAGTGTAAAATTAACAGGAAGAAATCTGACTTCACGTTTCGTATACTGTTCTGCACTTGTCAAGTGTAAAATTAACAGGAAGATATCTGACTTCACGTTTCGTGTACTGTTCTGCACTTGTCAAGT
>NW_013916645.1:0-221 GCF_000517525.1 Limulus polyphemus | reverse complement strand
GTTTTTTGAGCTACAATGGTGAAAAACGTGGGACGGTTTTTTATTGTGTTCTGTCAATCTGGTTTCCAATTTTCTTCCTGTTTCTCCTATGTAGAATTCTGGGCAGTTATTGCATGTTATTTTGCACAGTCATTTTAAACAAAGAACCCAACATAAACAAACGAAAAATCAAGGAATCCATCTTAATTGAACAAAACAACCCTACTCTAAACCAACACCCC
>NW_013916644.1:0-222 GCF_000517525.1 Limulus polyphemus | reverse complement strand
ATGCCCAGTTTCACCTAAACAGAGTAACACTTCAATAGTGAATTGATAAAGAACGGTTTATAAGCACAATGAAGTGGTTTTATTTTGGGGGAACATAGTACATGTTTCGACAGAACATTGGTCTGTCTTCTTCAGGTGTGATCTACAGCTAAGCATATAAAATCGTAAACTAAAAAGACAAAAAATGCAAGTGTTTAATGTTAAGGAATGTTGTAACTTTAC
>NW_013916643.1:0-221 GCF_000517525.1 Limulus polyphemus | reverse complement strand
CTCAAACATTTTCTTGAAAAGGATTGTAAAGATGGATGTATAAATATCACGATTCACGTCAAATCTTATTAAAACTTATTATCCATTCCAGACTCTACTTTCCATGGAAAAACCCAGCACGATGTAAATGTCTGCTCATTTTTGACTTGTGCATTCTGCATTTTCAAATTAGGTTTTGTGGTAACTAATTGCACTTTCTCCAGAAAGAGATATTTGTAGCA
>NW_013916642.1:0-222 GCF_000517525.1 Limulus polyphemus | reverse complement strand
AAAATATATGTAACAGTTGGTTCTGGAAACCATGAGGTCTCAGATAAACACGAGAAGGTTCTCAAGTAGATTAAAATATATGTAAGAGTTGGTTCTGGAAAACATGAGGTCTTAGATAAACACGAGCAGGTTCTAATTAAAATATACGTAACAGTTGGTTCTGGAAACCATGAGGTCTCAGATAAACACGAGAAGGTTCTTATTAAAATATATGTAAGAGTT
>NW_013916641.1:0-223 GCF_000517525.1 Limulus polyphemus | reverse complement strand
GAATAAAACATACAAGTTTTAAATAGCTTAAAATGAACACCTACAAGACTGTATGGAAGCCACAGATTTGATTTAAAAAAAATTAATAGGAAATCAAGAAGGGTTTATGAGAAACAGCTGGCCAATAATGTTAAAACTAATAGCAATTTTTTTTTTTTTTTTTTTTTTGAGTATGTAATAGGGAAACAAAATATTAAATTAGAGATTGTGTCCATAAAGTATC
>NW_013916640.1:0-252 GCF_000517525.1 Limulus polyphemus | reverse complement strand
TTACTGTATCACACTGGTAGATCTGTTAGTACTACTGTACCACACCAGTACATCGGTTAGTATTACTGTATCACACCGATACATCTGTTAGTATTATTGTAACACATCGGTACATCTGTTACTATTATTGTAACACACCGGTACATCTGTTAGAATTACTGTATCGTACCAGTACATCTGTTAGTACTACTGTATCATACCAGTACATCTGTTAGTGTTACTGTATCACACCAGTACATCTGTTAGTACTAC
>NW_013916639.1:0-222 GCF_000517525.1 Limulus polyphemus | reverse complement strand
AAAGTGGAAAAACTTTAGTGTAAGAAGGAGTAAAAAGACCGTTATCAAAGTCAAGAGAATCTAGTGTAAGAAGGATTAAAAAGACCATTATCAAAGTCGAAAAAATCTATTGTAAGAAGGACTAAAAATTTCGTTATGAATGTTGAAAATATCTAGTGTAAGAAGGACTAAAAAGACCGTTATCGAAGTCAACAAAATCTCGAGTAATAAGGACTAAACTGG
>NW_013916638.1:0-220 GCF_000517525.1 Limulus polyphemus | reverse complement strand
TATATATATATATATATATATATATTAGGGGTTAGAATGTCTGCATAGATTGTTTGCAGAGGGCTTTATTAGGCTGGTCTGTGGTCGAGAGTCAAAAAGGGTCTTGTATTTCTGACCCTCTGATACATCCACGAACATTTGAGGTGTGCTAGGAATTACATCAGATGGAACATTAGTGATTAGAAACCAGTCTTCTTCACTAACGAATCCACATTTTGTC
>NW_013916637.1:0-222 GCF_000517525.1 Limulus polyphemus | reverse complement strand
CGTCCACCTTTATCAGTGATTTAAAATCATTCTACATTACCAATATTTGATACTCATGAGACTGATCAGCTACTTCCACCTTTATCAGTGATTTAAAATAATTCTACATTAACAATATTTGATACTTATGAGACTAATCAGTTACGTTCATCTTTATCAGTGATTTAAAACCATTCTACATTACCAATATTTGATACTTATGAGACTGTCTCTGATTAGTTA
>NW_013916636.1:0-221 GCF_000517525.1 Limulus polyphemus | reverse complement strand
AAGAGATTAAAGACTTACAACAACCCCTGCCAGTACCAGATTAGAAAAACAAAACAGTAAATACTTTCAAAACCCCTGCCAGTTCACAGCTAGATACAACAACATATTAAAGACATAACACAACCCCTGCCAGAACCGGGTTAGATACAACACCACATTAAAGACTTACAGCAACTCCTGCCAGTACCAGGCTAGATACAACAACGCATAAGAGACTTACA
>NW_013916635.1:0-222 GCF_000517525.1 Limulus polyphemus | reverse complement strand
ACACACACACACACACACACACACACACACACACACACACACACACACACACACACACACACACACAAAGCATAACTATTAAACTCCAATAAAATAATTCCCTTAGGTGGATGAGCTGGACTTGGCAATAGTAACTTTGAATCTGTATGCTGAATAATTCAAAAGTTGAGAATGAGCTAGCATTATATATAAGTCAGTAAATTAGATCTTCTGTTTAAATTG
>NW_013916634.1:0-220 GCF_000517525.1 Limulus polyphemus | reverse complement strand
CTGGAGTCGCTACCAGTGCTCTATAGTTGTGTCTGTCATCTGGTAACAACTGTCCAAGTATTTCCAGTGGTTGTCCCTTCAGGCTTGTTGCCACGTACACTGCTTTTTGCTCCTCTGTCCATCCATTCATTTCTGCCAGTAGTTCAAATTGTGCTCTATATGCTTCCCATGGTGCCTTCCCATCGAATTCATGTGGCTTCCTTCGTACTAGGTCACCCCT
>NW_013916633.1:0-221 GCF_000517525.1 Limulus polyphemus | reverse complement strand
GTAAAAGAGAGGCTTCATCTCTGTGTAAACGACCATGATGTCTTATATTTTTGTGTAAAAGAAAGACTTCATCTCTGTGTAAACAATTATGAAGTCCTATATTTTTGTGTAAAAGAGAGGCTTCATCTCTGTGTAAACGACTATGATGCCCAATATTTTTGTGTAAAAGAGAGGCTTCATCTCTGTGTAAACGACCATGATGTCTTATATTTTTGTGTAAA
>NW_013916632.1:0-222 GCF_000517525.1 Limulus polyphemus | reverse complement strand
GTGATTATCAAACTGTGATTATCAAACTGTAATTATCAAACTGTAATTATCAAACTGTGATTATCAAACTGTAATTATCAAACTGTGATTATCAAACTGTAATTATCAAACTGTAATAATGATAATATATATCTCATAATAATATTTTGTAACTGTATTAAAACTCTTCTCAGCAGGTGATACCATATTCTAGAATTGAGTCAAACCAAGCATTTCATTCTT
>NW_013916631.1:0-218 GCF_000517525.1 Limulus polyphemus | reverse complement strand
TTATGATCACTCATTGTCCTTCATTACTCCTTCTATGACATGTTCCAATTTATGATCACTCATTGTCCTTCATTACTTTTTCTGTAACATGTTCCAATTTATGATCACTCATTGTCTTTCATTACTTTTTCTGTAAATGTTCCAATTTATGATCACTCATTGTCCTTCATTACTTTTCTGTAACATGTTCCAATTTATGATCACCCATTGTCCTTCAT
>NW_013916630.1:0-221 GCF_000517525.1 Limulus polyphemus | reverse complement strand
ATACTGTGTACTGCCAATAAGAAGACACACGATATAGCAATACTATGTACTATCAATAAAAAGACACAAGATTTAACGATACTGTGTACTGTCAATAAGAAGACACATTATTCAACGATGCTGTGTACTGTCAATAAGAAGACACAAGATTTAACGATACTGTGTACTGTCAATAAGAAGACACAAGATATAACGATACTGTGTACTGTCAATAAGAAGAA
>NW_013916629.1:0-222 GCF_000517525.1 Limulus polyphemus | reverse complement strand
GAACTTCATATTGAGTTCCCTCATTAAAATAAAACCCAAACAACAGACTTTGCTTCTGCTGGTGGACTTCATATTGAGTTCCCTCATTAAAATAAAATCCAAACAACAGACTTAGCTTCTGCTGGTGGACTTCATATTGAGTTCCCTCATTAACATAACACCCAAACAACAGACTTAGCTTCTGCTGGTGGACTTCATATTGAGTTCCCTCATTAATATAAA
>NW_013916628.1:0-222 GCF_000517525.1 Limulus polyphemus | reverse complement strand
GGTTGAATGTATTCAGCTTCTTTTAGCTTCATTCTTTTAATCTATAAAGACATAAACCTATTTTAATTTGATAAGAAAAAGGTTGAATGTGTTTAGCTTGTTTTAGCTTTATTCTTTTTAATCTATAAAGACATAAACCTATTTTAATTTGATAAGAAAAAGGTTGAATGTGTTTAGCTTCTTTTAGCTTTATTCTTTTTAATCTATAAAGACATAAACCTG
>NW_013916627.1:0-220 GCF_000517525.1 Limulus polyphemus | reverse complement strand
ACAAATGATGGAGATAATTTCTTAGCTGAGACAAACAACTAAACAGACACAAAATGATGGAGATAATTTCTTAGCTGATACAAACAACTAAAACAGACACAAAATGATGGAGATAATTTCTTAGCTGAGACAAACAACTAAAACAGACACAAAATGATGGAGATAATTTCTTAGCTGAGACAAACAACTAAAACAGACACAAAATGATGCATATAATTTC
>NW_013916626.1:0-221 GCF_000517525.1 Limulus polyphemus | reverse complement strand
AGTTACAAGCAAATGTTTTGACTATGTAAGTCTTGAAATTTTGTGTTTTTATTAAGATACAACCAAATGTTTCGACTATGTAAGCTTTGAAATTTTGTGTTTTATATTAAGCTACAACCAAATGTTTCGATTAGGTAAGTCTTGAAATATTGAGTTTCTTGTAAGCTACAATCATATGTTTCGACTATGTAAGCTTTGAAATGTTGAGTTTCTATTAAGCT
>NW_013916625.1:0-221 GCF_000517525.1 Limulus polyphemus | reverse complement strand
TTCATACTCTATAAGTTGTGGTAAACAATATAGTTTATAAATCATGGACGTAGTACATCTTAAAACAAATTTAGATTCAAGCAAATCTAATGCGTGCAATTTAGCATTTTGGTCATAAACGATTACACAGAGATTGACTATACTTTAAATTTTTGTCAAACAATTTGTCTTCAAACTAGCAAACGAATAGCATAACGAAATCGACAGAAAGTTCAAAGTCA
>NW_013916624.1:0-221 GCF_000517525.1 Limulus polyphemus | reverse complement strand
GGATGAATTTATATCGGAAATTATCAAATGAGCAGATACATAACCAATTGGTGTCAGAGAGTGGGCCAGAAGAATAAAAACAAATTTAAACGAGAAGTGGCAAATCAAACTACGACTTAGCAGATTTGATGGCAGCAATATAAGAACAGCAAAAGAAACAAGAAAAACCAGAAAAGAAACAAGAACAGAGATTACAGCAGTGGTTGAGGAGAAAGAAAAGA
>NW_013916623.1:0-222 GCF_000517525.1 Limulus polyphemus | reverse complement strand
TCGTATCATTTATATCACATCACTTATATCACATATTTTATATCATATCATTTATATCACATCTCTTATATCATATCATTTATATTATATATTTTATATCATGTCATTTATATCATATCATTTATATCACATCACTTATATCATATCATTTATATCACATCACTTATATCATATCATTTATATTATATATTTTATATCATGTCTATTTATATCATATCATTT
>NW_013916622.1:0-222 GCF_000517525.1 Limulus polyphemus | reverse complement strand
ACAGTTAAAAGGAGTACAACGTTAAACTAATTGCACAACAACTAACTTATTAAAAACAGAGCCTAGCCCTGAAAACACTGCATGCTTCGGCGTTCTTACGCCACCATCTTCGATTAGTCCTACTATTAGGTTTACACTGGAGATGGAAGAAGAGGGTCAGTTAAATTTCCTAAACAGGACAGTTAAACGGGATAATGGGCTTCTCTCAACGGCGATTTACAG
>NW_013916621.1:0-222 GCF_000517525.1 Limulus polyphemus | reverse complement strand
CGCAACTAATTCTTTCATATTTTATTTTTCTTGTATATTTTCAAACAAACGTAAAGGCAGCCAACCTAGAGCTAAGAGCTCACATTCTTGAAACAAAATGTTTTTGTATCCGAAACGAAAACTACTACTCCAATAGGGGAAAAAATGAGAAGGTGAAGTCCCTATATCTTGTGAGGGTTAATTTGCTGTTGTGTCCTGCTACTAGCTAGAGTAATTGCGCCA
>NW_013916620.1:0-222 GCF_000517525.1 Limulus polyphemus | reverse complement strand
AATGGTCTTTTTTGTCCTTCTACCACTATATTTTGTCGACTGTTATAACGGCGTTTTAGTCCTCTTTCCACTAGATTTTGTTGACATTTATAAGTGTCCTTTTAGTCCATTTTACACTAGATTTTGTTGCCTTTGAAAACGGGTTTTTAGTTTTCTTTCTACTAGATTTTGTCGACGTTCATAACTGTCTTTTTTAGGCCTTCATAGACTAGATTTTCGATT
>NW_013916619.1:0-222 GCF_000517525.1 Limulus polyphemus | reverse complement strand
ATTTGTACTGCAGTGAAGCATTTTGTTATTCTTTGTTTCTCTATTTCTTCTTACCAGTGGGTACGGAATTGATACATCTTATCCAAATTTGGTTCGTAGTTTCACTAGTTCGATCCGTAATTACATGTAAAGTTTCACCATGCTACTCTTCGTTTTTAGGGAGTTATGGACAGGTTTTGCGTTTTGTACCAGTATTTCATTAAATTTCAACGGATCTTCTCG
>NW_013916618.1:0-305 GCF_000517525.1 Limulus polyphemus | reverse complement strand
TCTTTATTAATTTCTTCCATACGTAATACGTTAAAAATATATTTCAAAAAGTAAAGTAGAAAAAACAAAAAATAAATAAAATGGATAGTAACAGGTGAATTATTAGAGAAAGGGGTCCTGTTATATTTGGAGCGAAAACACAAACATTTATATTTCTTAAAAATTTAAAACTAACTATTTATTAAACTAACGCATAAATGATAGATCTATCATCTAATAAAGTTTATAAATTATTGGGGAAAAATATTGTTACGTTTCCGTTTGTTAATTAACTTTCCGTAACTTCGTTCCGACGAAACTTAAGC
>NW_013916617.1:0-219 GCF_000517525.1 Limulus polyphemus | reverse complement strand
ACTGTGTACTATCAATAACAAGCCATAAGATTTAACGATACTGTGTACTGTCAGTAAGAAGACACATGATTTAACGATACTGTGTACTATCAATAATAAGCCATAAGATTTAACGATACTGTGTACTGTCAATAAGAAAACACAAAATTTAACAATATTGTGTACTGTCAATAAGAAGACACAAGATTTAACAATACTATGTACTATCAAAAGGAAGAT
>NW_013916616.1:0-222 GCF_000517525.1 Limulus polyphemus | reverse complement strand
AAATATAAGATTATTCAACCCAAATAACACTCATCTAACAGATCATGACGTCTTATTACAAAATAAACCGCACCTTTTGGATTATGTTTACTCTGAATGAGCGAAAGTTCTATTTTATTTAGCCTTTGACGCGACATAATACTTTTTAGTTAATGTTATACTGACTCAATTTTGAATTTTCTGCCGAAATAAGCACTAGCCGTTAATCCTCTATTAATTGCG
>NW_013916615.1:0-223 GCF_000517525.1 Limulus polyphemus | reverse complement strand
TACCTATCAATCTGCTAAAGCTAGCAGTGTGTAGATAGTTTACTTTCCTACCTATCAATCTGCTAAAGCTAGTAGTACGTAGATAGTTTACTTTCCTACCTATCAATCTGCTAAAGCTAGTAGTATGCAGATAGTTTACTTTCCTACCTATCAATCTGCTAAAGCTAGTATTACGTAGATAATTTACTTTCCTATCTATCAATCTGCTAAAGCTAGCACTTTG
>NW_013916614.1:0-221 GCF_000517525.1 Limulus polyphemus | reverse complement strand
GTCTTCTTATTGACAGTACACAGTGTCGTTAAATCTTGTGTCTTCTTATTGACAGTACACAGTATTATTAAATCTTGTATCTTCTTATCGACAGTACACAGTATTGTTAAATCTTTTATCTTCTTATTGACAGTACACCGTATCGTTAAATCTTGTGTCTTCTTATCGACAGTACACAGTATTGTTAAATCTTGTGTCTTCTTATTGACAGTACACAGTAT
>NW_013916613.1:0-216 GCF_000517525.1 Limulus polyphemus | reverse complement strand
CAAGATTTAACGATACTGTGTACTGTCAATAATAAGACACAAAGATTTAACGATACTGTGTACTGTCAATAAGAAGACACAATATTCAACGATAATGTGTACTGTCAGTAAGAAAACAACAAGATTTAACAATAATGTGTCCTGTCAATAAGAAGACACAAGATTTAACGATACTGTGTACTGTCAATAAGAAGACACAAGATTTAACGATACTGT
>NW_013916612.1:0-222 GCF_000517525.1 Limulus polyphemus | reverse complement strand
ATTCGAACCCGCGACCCTCAGATTGTGAGTCGAGCGCCTTATCCACCTGGCCATGCCGGGCCAGATGATCATTTTCATAAACAACAGTATCTGGATTTTTGTATTTCAAAAGGACAAAAAAATGTAAGAAATGTAAAAAAAACACACTAAGAAATGTACTTATGATATGGAAGTTGAACGATTTATCAAAACATAAATAAAAAGTAAATACTTACAACAAAT
>NW_013916611.1:0-222 GCF_000517525.1 Limulus polyphemus | reverse complement strand
CAATCAATACAAATAACCTTATGACCATAAAATTACATAGCACGTGAAAGTGCATCAGCACAAATGTTATCAATACCTTTGGCATGGATTACCATACTCTTGTAATGATAAACTCCAATTTAACAGTCTTCTGTTTTATGCCCTTCATTTGGTTTTAACACTTCAATGGCTAAAATATTTTCGGATGTGATAGGGCTTCAACATATTGACACGACAATAGCA
>NW_013916610.1:0-220 GCF_000517525.1 Limulus polyphemus | reverse complement strand
ATTGACTGAAAAGATTAACTGCTGATCAGCCATTAAGATGGTCACTTTATTGGTAAAATATTGACTGAAAAGATTAACTGCTGATCAGCCATTAGGATGGTCACGTTATTGGTAAAATATTGACTGAAAAAGATTAACTGCTGATCAGCCATTAAGATGGTCACGTTATTGGTAAAATATTGACCGAAAAGATTCACTGCTGATCAGCCATTAGGATGGT
>NW_013916609.1:0-221 GCF_000517525.1 Limulus polyphemus | reverse complement strand
GACAGTACACATTATCGTTGAATATTGTGTCTTCTTATTGACAGTACACAGTATCGTTAAATCTTGTGTTTTCTTATTGACAGTACACAGTATCGTTAAATCTTGTGTCTTCTTAGTGAAAGTACACAGTATCGTTAAAACTTGTGTCTTCTTATTGACAGGACACATTATTGTTAAATCTTGTGTTTTATTACTGACAGTACACATTATCGTCGAATATT
>NW_013916608.1:0-218 GCF_000517525.1 Limulus polyphemus | reverse complement strand
GAAGATTTAACAATAATGTGTCCTGTCAATAAAAGACATAAGATTTAATAATATTGTGTACTGTCAATAAGAAGAACACAAGATTTAACAATACTGTGTACTGTCAATAAGAAGACACAAAATTTAACAAAACTGTGTACTATCAATAAGAAGACACACGATTTAGCAATACTGTGTACTATCAATAAAAAGACACAATATTTAACGATACTGTGTAC
>NW_013916607.1:0-222 GCF_000517525.1 Limulus polyphemus | reverse complement strand
GTATAATCATAATATCTTGAGGCTATTTATAGATAAATTCATTACTTTGTATATACATAATATCGTGAGTCTATTTATAGATAAATTTATTACTTTATATATATACATAATATCGTGAGTCAATTTATAGATAAATTTATTACTTTGTATAAACATAATATCGTAAGTCTATTTATAGATAAATTTATTACTTTGTATAAACATAATATCGTGAGTCTATTT
>NW_013916606.1:0-222 GCF_000517525.1 Limulus polyphemus | reverse complement strand
GTACAGTACACAGTATCGTTAAATACTTGTGTCTTCTTATTGACAGTACACAGTATCGTTAAATCTTGTGTCTTCTTATCGACAGTACACAGTATCTTTAAATCTTGTGTCTTCTTATCGACAGTACACAGTATCTTTAAATCTTTTGGCTTGTTAGTGATACTACACAGTATTGTTAATTCTTGTGGCTTGTTAGTGATAGTACACAGTATTCTTATATCT
>NW_013916605.1:0-370 GCF_000517525.1 Limulus polyphemus | reverse complement strand
GTCAGGGACGATCGCTTTAAACTTGTATATTAAGAACGCAGTAATATGATCCGATGTTGGGAAGACATTTTCCTGTCAGGGACGATTGCTTTAAACTTGTATACTAAGAACGTACTAATACGACCCGAAGCTGGGAAGACATTTTCCTGTCAGAGATGATCGCTTTAAACTTGTATATTAAGAACGTACTAATATGACCCGAAGTTGGGAAGACCGTTTCCTGTTAGAGATGATCGCTTTAAACTTAGATGCTAAGAATGAACAAATATATACTAGGAATAAATTTTGTTGTTAGAGACGATTAATTTAAACTTATGAATTGTTCTGTATATGCATTTATGCGTCATTACATCTATTTCAAATGTTATAG
>NW_013916604.1:0-220 GCF_000517525.1 Limulus polyphemus | reverse complement strand
TATAAGAAATACTGTGTACTATCACTAACAAGCCACAAGAATTAACAATACTGTGTAGTATCACTAACAAGCCAAAGATTAATAGATACTGTGTACTGTCAATAAGAAGACACAAGATTTAACGATGGTGTGTATTGTCAATAAGAAGACACTAGATTTAACAATACTGTGTACTGTCGATAAGAAGACACAAGATTTAACGATACTGTGTACTGTCAAT
>NW_013916603.1:0-221 GCF_000517525.1 Limulus polyphemus | reverse complement strand
TGACATTGATAAGGGTCCTTTTAGTCAGTTTTCCACTAGATTTTTTTGACTTTGAAAACGTGTTTTTAGTTTTCTTCCACTCGAATTTGGCGACTTTCATAACTGTCTTTTTAGGCCTTATTATACTAGATATTTTCGACTTTGATATAGGTATTTTTAGTCTTTCTTAAAATGTATTTTAATGACTTTCATAATGGCATTTTAATCCTTCTTAAACTTTA
>NW_013916602.1:0-222 GCF_000517525.1 Limulus polyphemus | reverse complement strand
ATAGTGGCTGGTAGGTCTTTTAATACAGATGGATAGTGGCTGGTAGGTCTTTTAATACAGATGGATAGTGGTTGGTCGGTGTTTTATTATACATGGATAGTGACTGGTAGATGTTTTATTATAGAAGGATTGTGACTTGTAGGTTTTTTATTATAGATGGATAGTGACTGGTAGGTGTTTTATTATACATAGATAGTGGCTGCTAAGTATTTTATTATAGAT
>NW_013916601.1:0-222 GCF_000517525.1 Limulus polyphemus | reverse complement strand
AAGATTGGAAGGTCACTTGTAGCAGGTCGTCACGTAGTGCCTATAACAGTGGCAAATTTCTCTGAATATGAGCAGACACTTAGGGAAGGGGCTATTGTTGGGTGTGTGCCAGGAGGTAGAGCCAGTCAATGTTAAAGCAAGGAATGCAACTGTGTAAATAAGGACATACACTTCCTAGAATATTTGACTGAATATTTAAGAAGATCATAGTCCATTTGTCAT
>NW_013916600.1:0-222 GCF_000517525.1 Limulus polyphemus | reverse complement strand
GTTGGATTAAATAAGTAGTGTTGTAACATTGTGGATTCCCTTACATGATATACCACATGTTGACTGTGAAAGAAATGATCCTTAGATTAAATAAGTAGTGTTGTAACATTGTGGATTCCCTTACACGATATACCACAAGTTGACTGAACGAAATGATCGTTGGATTAAATAAGTAGTGTTGTAACATTGTGAATTCCCTTACATGATATACCACAAGTTGAC
>NW_013916599.1:0-222 GCF_000517525.1 Limulus polyphemus | reverse complement strand
CTTCTTATTGAGAGTACACATTATCGTTGAATATTGTGTCTTCTGATTGACAGTACACAGTATCGTTAAATCTTTTGTCTTCTTATTGACAGAACACAGTATCGTTAAATCTTGTGTCTTCTTATTGACAGTACACAGTATCGTTAAATCTTGTGTCTTTTTATGGATAGTACACACTATTGTTAAATCGTGTGTCTTCTTATTGAGAGTACAAAATATTGT
>NW_013916598.1:0-220 GCF_000517525.1 Limulus polyphemus | reverse complement strand
CCCTGGCATGGTGCTTACATGCTTGATAAACAATGTATGGCTAACTACCCTGGCATGGTGCTTACATTAAACAATGTATGGCTAACTACCTGATACACAATGTATGGCTAACTACCCTGGCATGGTGCTTACATGCTTGATAAACAATGTATGGCTAACTACCCTGGCATGGTGCTTACATGCTTGATAAACAATGTAGGGCTAACTACCCTGGCATGGT
>NW_013916597.1:0-222 GCF_000517525.1 Limulus polyphemus | reverse complement strand
CTGGACCAAGCGAAGCTAGGTGTTGACCTAATGGCACAGGTCTTTATCATTTTAAAAAGTCCAACTGGACCAAGCGAAGCTAGGTGTTGATCTAACGGCACAGGTCTTTATCATTTAAAAGTCCAACTGGGCCAAGCGAAGCTAGGTGTTGACCTAACGGCACAGGTCTTTATCATTTTAAAAAGTCCAACTGGACCAAGCGAAGCTAGGTGTTGACCTAAC
>NW_013916596.1:0-219 GCF_000517525.1 Limulus polyphemus | reverse complement strand
AGCCAGACCAAAGTAGAGCATGAAGAAGACAGCTATCATATGGTGTATCACCGATCCAGTCAATTTGAACCAACACCCTGTTTTTTGGTTTTATAATAATTCTTATTAATATTAGCTATTTATTAATACACTGTTTTAATAATTCTTATCTAATATTATATTTGATTAATAAACTGTTTTAATAATTCTTATCTAAAATTAGCTATTTGATTAATAAAC
>NW_013916595.1:0-222 GCF_000517525.1 Limulus polyphemus | reverse complement strand
AAATACTGTGTACTGTCAATAAGAATACTTAAGATTTAACAATACTGTGTACTGTCAATAAGAAGACACAAGATTTAACAATACTATGTACTACAAAAAAGACAAGATTTAACAATACTGTGTACTATCACTAACAAGCCACAAGATTTAACGATACTGTGTACTGTCAATAAAATGAAACAAGTTTTAACAATGCTGTGTACTGTCAATAAGAAGACACAT
>NW_013916594.1:0-222 GCF_000517525.1 Limulus polyphemus | reverse complement strand
GCCAACCTCAACAAGTTTGTATCTTAAACATAATTGATGTGGTTACAATGGTAACAATTTTCTTACATAATTATTATTTCTATATATTCTCTAATTAATAGATTGGTTAAGATCTTACGTCTAGTTTTTCTCACATTTTTCCAGAAAAAAGCACCTTTAATAGTTCGATAACGAAAGTCAAATTCCTATTGGACAAACTATCTCTCGTAATTAATAAATGAT
>NW_013916593.1:0-220 GCF_000517525.1 Limulus polyphemus | reverse complement strand
TTGTGCCTCATTAGATTTCACCTACATGTATTAAAACATTTGTGCCTCATTAGATTTTACCTACATGTATTAAAAACATGTGTACCTCGTTAGATTATAACTACATGTATTAAAACATTTGTACCTTATTAGATTATACCTACATGTATTAAAAACATTTGTGCCTCATTAGATTGTACCTACCTGTATTGAAAACATTTGTGCCTCATTAGATTATACC
>NW_013916592.1:0-222 GCF_000517525.1 Limulus polyphemus | reverse complement strand
GTCACGTGACTTCCGCTGTCGTAACACCAATTTCATTACGTGACCTGTAAACTTTTTATGCCCAAACAACAATACAAGAGACCAAATTTAAAAATATATCTATAAAAGGTTTTGTTTATCTTTTTACAAGAGGTAGTTTTAATACATGGTAATTATTTGAATTTGTTCTGGATTTGAGAGCATCCTTTTATATTGCCAGCTTCTGGTATCTTGTAATATGAT
>NW_013916591.1:0-222 GCF_000517525.1 Limulus polyphemus | reverse complement strand
ATTAGTCAATACCAAACATTGTTACTATTTTATGAGAAACATTATTCATCTAACTATTAGCCAATACCAAACATTGTTCATCTAACCATTAGGCAATACCAAACGATGTTCAACTAACCATTAGCCAATACCAAACATTGTTCATCTAACCATTAGGCAATACCAAACACTGTTCATCTAACCATTAGCCAATACCTAACATTGTTCAATCTAACCATTAGT
>NW_013916590.1:0-223 GCF_000517525.1 Limulus polyphemus | reverse complement strand
ATTCTACAGCTGTGACAATACAAAAGATGATTATCCTACCATGTATTCTACAGCTGAGACAACATAAAAGATGATTATCCTACCATGTAATCTACAGCTGTGACAACGTAAAAGATGATTATCGTACCATGTATTTTACAGCTGTGACAATACAAAAGATGATTATCCTACCATATATTCTACAGCTGTGACAATACAAAAGATGATTATCCTACCATGTAAT
>NW_013916589.1:0-222 GCF_000517525.1 Limulus polyphemus | reverse complement strand
AATAACTCTATATCTATAAATGAGCGTTGTGGCTGAGCTCCAATAACTCCATATCTATAAATGAGCGTTGTGGGGTGAGCTCCAATAACTCTATATCTATAAATGAGCGTTGTGAGGCGAGCTCCAATAACTCTATATCTATAAATGAGCGTTGTGGGGTGAGCTCCAATAACTAAATATCTATAAATGAATTTTGTGGATGATCTACAATAACTTTATATC
>NW_013916588.1:0-221 GCF_000517525.1 Limulus polyphemus | reverse complement strand
TTACCTTACAAATCATTCAGCTTGGATAGTAGCTAATGTTACCTTACAATTCCTTCAGCTTGGACAGTAGCTAGTGTTACCTTGCAATTCATTTAGCTTAGATAGTAGCTACTGTTACATTACAATTCATTCGAGTTAGGTAGTAACTAGTATTACCTTACAATTCATTCAGCTTGGATAGTAGCTAGTGTTACCTTACAATTCATTCAATTGGATAGTAG
>NW_013916587.1:0-222 GCF_000517525.1 Limulus polyphemus | reverse complement strand
GTGAACTAGATGTTTCTCGTCTACATTATATAAGGTATGTAAACTAAAGTAGATGTTTCTGGTCTACATACTATAAGGTATGTAATGTGAACTAGATGTTTCTCGTCTACATTATATTAGGTATGTAAACTAAAGTAGCTGTTTCTGGTCTACATTGTATAAGGTATGTAAACTAAAGTAGATTTTCTGGTCTACATTATATAAGGTATGTAAAGTGAACTA
>NW_013916586.1:0-222 GCF_000517525.1 Limulus polyphemus | reverse complement strand
GATAGCTATTTTGCATTTATGGAAAAGTTACACTTAATTAATCCATATTTTACTCGTGTTATATATATACATATATAATATTCTACTCAATTAATCCGTATTTTACTCGTGTTATATATACATATATAATATTCTACTTAATTAACACTTACTATACCCGTGTTGTATATATACATGTATAATATTCTACTTAATTAATCCGTATTTTACTCGTGTTATATA
>NW_013916585.1:0-221 GCF_000517525.1 Limulus polyphemus | reverse complement strand
GTAACCACTAATACTATCTAATCACAATGTAACCACTAATACTTATCTAATCACAATGTAACCACTAATACTATCTAATCACAATGTAACCACTAATACTTATCTAATCACAATGTAACCACTAATACTTATCTAATCACAATGTAACCACTAATATTATCTAATCACAATGTAACCACTAATATTATCTAATCACAATGTAACCACTAATACTATCTAAT
>NW_013916584.1:0-222 GCF_000517525.1 Limulus polyphemus | reverse complement strand
ATGTCTTTTTATTGACAGGACACATTATGGTTAAATTTTCTGTTTTCTTACTGACAGTAAACATTATCGTTAAATCTTGTGTGTTCTTATTGACAGTACACATTATTGTTAAATCTTGTGTCTTGTTATTGAAAGTACACAGTATCGTTAAATATTGTGTCTTCATATTGACAAAACACGGTATTGTTAAATCTTGTGTCTTCTTATTGAAAGTACACAATA
>NW_013916583.1:0-222 GCF_000517525.1 Limulus polyphemus | reverse complement strand
TAAACAACTCTCCCGGTGTTAAGTTTATTTCTATACACAAACTCAACTGATGCTGTATAATTGCTTATCATATGTCAGGTTTACAGGTAAACAACTCTCCCGATGTTAAGTTTATCTCTACACACAAACACAACTGATGCTGTATAATTGCTTATCATATGTCAGGTTTACAGGTAAACAACTCTCCCGATGTTAAGTTTATCTCTACACACAAACACAACT
>NW_013916582.1:0-220 GCF_000517525.1 Limulus polyphemus | reverse complement strand
GTAATGGTGTCAGTGAAACGGATACAACTATTATTACCTGGTGATATAGGGCTGTCATTGTAAAGGAGGAAAACTATTATTAACCTGATGTTGTAATGGTATTAGTGTAAGTGACACAACTATTACTACCTTGTGTTGTAATGGCGTACGTGTAAAGGAGAAAACTATTATTAGTCTGGTATTATAATGTTGTCAGTGTAAAGAGACAACTATATTAACC
>NW_013916581.1:0-222 GCF_000517525.1 Limulus polyphemus | reverse complement strand
ATCGTTAAATCTTGTGTCTTCTTATTGACAGTACACAGTATCGTAAAACCTTGTGTCTTCTTATTGACAGTACACAGTATCGTCAAATCTTGTGTTTTCTTATTGACAGTACACATTATCGTTATATCTTGTGTGTTCTTATTGACAGTACACAGTATCGTTAAATCTTGTGCCTTCTTATTGACAGTACACAGAATCGTTAAATCTTGTGTCTTCTTATTG
>NW_013916580.1:0-222 GCF_000517525.1 Limulus polyphemus | reverse complement strand
AATACTGTGTACTATCTATAAGAACACACAAGATTTAACAATACTGTGAACTGTCAATAAGAAGACACAAGATTAACTATCTGTGTACTGTCAATAAGAAGACACAAGATTTAACAATACTGTGTACTGTCAATAAGAAGACACAAGATTTAACAATACTGTGTACTGTCAATAAGAAGACACAAGATTTAACGATACTGTGTACTGTCAATAAGAAGACAC
>NW_013916579.1:0-219 GCF_000517525.1 Limulus polyphemus | reverse complement strand
TTATAAACGCGTTAAATGATGAAAATGAACTTAATTAAAAAATATATATTCAAGAATTCATTGTATCCTTCTAATATGAGAGAAAAAAACACTTGCTCCCTTTCATGTGTTTTGTGAGCAGGTGCGCTTGTCTAAATTTGAAACTGAACAACCCGTTTCATCTGCAACATATTTTCAAAATGTTTTTGACATAACTGTCAGCGTGTAAATTCCCCATGT
>NW_013916578.1:0-222 GCF_000517525.1 Limulus polyphemus | reverse complement strand
TTTCTAGCTCTGCTGGATGGTTGAGCCGGAAGGGTTATTTAAAGGATTATCAGGTAACTAGTGTACAGGTAAATAACGAACTTCTTACCCTTTACTTCTAGCTCTGCTGGATGGTTGAGCCGGAAGGGTTATTTAAAGTATTGTCAGGTAATTAATGTACAGGTAAATAACGAACTTCTTACCATTTACTTCTAGCTCTGCTGGTTGGTTGAACCGGAAGGG
>NW_013916577.1:0-223 GCF_000517525.1 Limulus polyphemus | reverse complement strand
TTTGTAACATGATGTACTGGTTATAGACATGGAAGAACACACCTTGGTGGTTAGTTTTGTAACATGATGTACTGGTTATAGACATGGAAGAACACACCTTGGTAGTAGTTTTGTAACATGATGTACTGGTTATAGACATGGAAGAACACACCTTGGTGGTAGTTTTGTAACATGATGTACTGGTTATAGACATGGAAGAACACACCTTGGTCGTAGTTCTGTA
>NW_013916576.1:0-222 GCF_000517525.1 Limulus polyphemus | reverse complement strand
CTGTCAATAAGAAGACACAAGATTTAACGATAATGTGTACTGTCAATAAGAAGACACAAGATTTAACAATACTGTGTACTGTCAATAAGAAGACACAAGATTTAACTATACTGTGTACTGTAAAAAAGAAGACACAAGATTTAACAATACTGTGTCTTTCAATAAGAAGACATAAGATTTAACAAAACTGTGTACTGTCAATAA
This sequence comes from Limulus polyphemus, assembly GCF_000517525.1. Lineage (NCBI taxonomy): Eukaryota > Metazoa > Arthropoda > Merostomata > Xiphosura > Limulidae > Limulus > Limulus polyphemus. The sequence goes on along the minus strand of NW_013916576.1, from coordinate 18 downwards.
GAAGACACACGATTTAGC
>NW_013916575.1:0-222 GCF_000517525.1 Limulus polyphemus | reverse complement strand
CTATTTTTTATATTGAAGATACAAGGAATCGAACAGATTAATTGCTGTTTGTATTGAAGACATGGGAAACCGAACAGATTCATTAATGTTTGTTTTGAAGATATAAGGGACCGAACAGATTCATTACTGTTTGTATTGAAGATACAAGGAACGGAACAAATTCATTTTGTTTGTGTTAAAGATATAAGGAACCGAACAGATTCATTACTGTTTGTATTGAAG
>NW_013916574.1:0-222 GCF_000517525.1 Limulus polyphemus | reverse complement strand
GTATGTTACACACACATATATACTAGTAATTTACAAAGCTTACCCAGGAAACAGAAGTATGTTACACACACATATACTAGTAATTTACAAAGCTTACCCAGGATACAGAAGTATGTTTGTGGGCAACAGCAATACCCGCAAACACTAAAGGTACACTGCCTAAAACACCAAAGGCACAGACAATTGGATCAGCTCGAGCGCTGAATCGACGATAGTATTGTG
>NW_013916573.1:0-222 GCF_000517525.1 Limulus polyphemus | reverse complement strand
GTCGTCACCATGCACATATTTATCTAAAATGAGTTTCATAATTACGACAGTCATCACCATGCACACACATTTATCTAAAATGAGTTTCATAATTACGACAGTCGTCACCATGCACACATTTATCTAAAATGAGTTTCAAAATCACGACAGTTATCACCATGCACACATTTATCTAAAATGAGTTTCAAAATTACGACAGTCATCACCATGCACATATTTATC
>NW_013916572.1:0-222 GCF_000517525.1 Limulus polyphemus | reverse complement strand
ACATGCTCACCCAACTTGTACACCCAAATCACCGGATTCATCGAACATATCGACTACATGCTCACCCAACTTGTACACCCAAATCACCGGATTCATCGAACATATCGACTACATGCTTACCCAACTTGTACACCCAAATCACCGGATTCATCGAACATATCGACTACATGCTCACCCAACTTGTACACCCAAATCACCGGATTCATCGAACATATCGACTAC
>NW_013916571.1:0-222 GCF_000517525.1 Limulus polyphemus | reverse complement strand
ACAACAGCGGTTGAAACATATAGTTAGATACAGAACAGTGGTTGAAACATATAGTTTATACAGAACAGTGGTTGAAACATATAGTTTTATACACAACAGCGGTTGAAACATATAATTAGATACGGAACAGTGTTGAAACATATAGTTTTATACAGAACAGCGGTTGAAACATATAATTAGATACAGAACAGCGGTTGAAACATATAGTTAGATACAGAACAG
>NW_013916570.1:0-409 GCF_000517525.1 Limulus polyphemus | reverse complement strand
CATTGTGATGACATAATGCTCTTACATACATCACGAAATATAGAGAATTGACGTGTGCATATTAACCAATTCAACTTTATCCCATTTTACACCATGATGGTAGAATGATCCTACATACATCACCAAATATAGAGAACTGACATCTGCACATTAACCAATTCAACTTTATCCCATTTTACACCATGATGTTAGAATGATCCTACATACATCACCAAATATAGAGAACTGACATCTGCACATTAACCAATTCAACTTTATCCCATTTTACACCATGATGGTAGAATGATCCTACATACATCACCAAATATAGAAAATTGACATCTGCATAATAATCAATTCAACTTTATCCCATTTTACACCATGATGGTAGAATGCTCCTACATACATCACCAAATACAGAGAATTGACG
>NW_013916569.1:0-375 GCF_000517525.1 Limulus polyphemus | reverse complement strand
CTCACTCGACTAGTCCCTAAGGTGAGTCGACTGGTCACTCACTCAACTAGTTCCTAAGGTGAGTCGACTGGTCACTCGCTCAACTAGTTCTTAAGGTGAGTCGACTGGTCACTCACTAGACTAGTTCCTAAGGTGAGTTGACTCGTCACTCACTCGACTAATCCCTAAGGTGAGTTGACTCGTCACTCACTCGACTAGTTCCTAAGGTGAGTCGACTTGTCAACAACCAACAACGTACTATCCTTCTTACAAACAACAAAGAACGTATTATCCTTCTTACAAACAACAAAGAACGTATTATCCTTCCTTATAAACAACAAAGAACGTACTATCCTTCTTACAAACAACAAAGAACGTATTATCCTTCTTACAAAC
>NW_013916568.1:0-221 GCF_000517525.1 Limulus polyphemus | reverse complement strand
GTTAAATCTTGTGTCTTCTTATTGACAGAACACAGTATTGTTAAATCGTGTGTCTTCTTATTGACAGTACACAGTTTTTTTAAATCTTGTGTCTTCTTATTGAAAGTACACAGTATCGTTAAATCTTGTGTTTTCTTATTCACAGTACACAGTATCGTTAAATCTTCTGTCTTCTTATTGACAGTACACAGTATCGTTAAATCTTGTGTCTTTTTATTGAT
>NW_013916567.1:0-218 GCF_000517525.1 Limulus polyphemus | reverse complement strand
ACAAATCAAACTATCGTTTCGATCTATCACACCTACTGGTGATTTTAGTTTTATACTGTATGGGGTAGATGGCGTTGTATGTTGCGCAAGTAATTTCTTTAGTAATTTTAATGTATTTTTGATTATACTTCTCTGGGAAGAAAATCGGTGGTTTCTATAGTTGTTTGTTTTGAATTTCGCGCAGAGCTACACGAGGGCTAGCTGCGCTAGCCGTCCCT
>NW_013916566.1:0-221 GCF_000517525.1 Limulus polyphemus | reverse complement strand
TGTCTCCTGTTTGGATTGTACACTGTTCATTGTGTCCTTTTCTTACGTCTCCTGTTTGGATTGTACACCGTTCATTGTGTCCTTTTCTTATGTCTCCTGTTTGGATTGTACACTGTACATTGTGTCCTTTTCTTACGTCTCCTGTTTGGATTTTCCACTGTTCATTGAATCCTTTTCTTATGTCTCCTGTTTGGATTGTACACTGTTCATTGTGTCCTTTT
>NW_013916565.1:0-222 GCF_000517525.1 Limulus polyphemus | reverse complement strand
ACGTAAATATCACCACAAAATAACAATATATAACTAACTACATACGACAAGAAAGGACGTAAATATCACCACAAAATACCAATATGTAACAAACTACATAGGACAAGAACGGACGTAAATATCACCACAAAATACCAATATGTAACAAACTACATAGGACAAGAAGGACGTAAATATCACCACAAAATACCAATATGTAACTAACTACATAGGACAAGAAAT
>NW_013916564.1:0-222 GCF_000517525.1 Limulus polyphemus | reverse complement strand
ACAGTTTGCTTCCCACCTACCAACAAATAAATATTTTGAGGTGATTCCACCCTTGAACACCCTATATCTTATTAATCATGAGAAACGCATGGTTGTTTGAGGAACAATCCAGCAACTTTCATACTTTGACCTTGAATCCATTTTAGAATATTCAACAATGTTTAAAGTGTCAACCTGCTAAGATTGTTTGAGATTGACTCAATAGGGTGGGAGTAATTAACC
>NW_013916563.1:0-219 GCF_000517525.1 Limulus polyphemus | reverse complement strand
AAAGAGTAGAGTAAAACAAAAAACATTAGAGCAAACAACGCATAGGAAAAATTAGAGCAAATAAGATAAGGTAAAGAGTAGAGCAAACAAGACACAGGAAATATTAGAGTAGAGAAGGAACATTAGAGCAAACAGGACTCGAGAAAGTGTAGAGTGAACAGAACATAGAAACATTAGAGCAAACAGGACTCGAGAAAATGTAGAGTGAACAGAACATAA
>NW_013916562.1:0-222 GCF_000517525.1 Limulus polyphemus | reverse complement strand
GTAAGGCTAAAGATGAGTATGGTGGTTATATATTCTGCAACTAGAGTTACACCTAGGTGTTCGTGGAGTTGTTGTACCAAGTAGGGCTAAAGGGAAGATTGGTGGTTACACATGCGCTAACTTGTTGTACATGGAGTAGCTGTACCAAGTAAGGCTAAAGAAGAGTATGTTGGTTATAATTCAGTAACTAGAGTTACACCTAGGTGTTCGTGGAGTAGTTGT
>NW_013916561.1:0-222 GCF_000517525.1 Limulus polyphemus | reverse complement strand
GTGACACCTGAAGAAGCCACCGTCGAAGAAGAAACTCTACTCAGTTTTGAGAAGGGAAACGGTGAAGCTCTTGATGAAGTTACTACCACAGATGTGACTGTTACTGATGATAGGACATTTACTGATGAAGCAGATGAACCCCACATGAAGCAGAAGCCAACAAGACGGAGACCAGTACGGAAGAAGATACGTCCCGTAAATTAAGAGACTTTGTTGAATTGT
>NW_013916560.1:0-223 GCF_000517525.1 Limulus polyphemus | reverse complement strand
AAGCACAGAGCTACACAATGGACTATCTGTGCTCTGCCAACCAGGGGTATCGAAATCCGGATTCTAGCGTTGTAAGTCCGCAGACATACCGCTGTGCCACTGGGAGGGGGGGGGGGCGAGTGGATATCAAGAAATAATATGCTTTTCTTTTTCTGCAGTCAAATAGACGCGTAAAAAATTTTCAGAATTTGAAAAATAAACATGGCCAGGTGGTTAGGGCGCT
>NW_013916559.1:0-221 GCF_000517525.1 Limulus polyphemus | reverse complement strand
AATGCTGCAGATTGGTCGCCCTGCCTCTGATCAGTAGTTCAAATTAGTGACAGCGTTATAATAGTGACAGTCAATAGATGATGGTGGAATGCTGCAGATTGGTCGCCCTGCCTCTGATCAGTAGTTCAAAATTAGTGACAGTAGCAACTAGACTTAGTAACTTTGCCGTAACTACAAAATACAGTAGAAGACAATAAAGTATTTACTTCTGTATATACTGC
>NW_013916558.1:0-222 GCF_000517525.1 Limulus polyphemus | reverse complement strand
AGGAGAATGACATGTGGCAAGTTAATTTTATGTAACTTTACAGGAGAATGACATGTGACAAGTCAAGTTTAAGTAATTTTACAGTAGAGTTACATGTGACAAGTTAGGTTTATGTAACTTTACAGGAAAATGACATGTGACATCTCAAGTTTAAGTATCTTTACAGGAGAATGATATGTGGCAAGTTAAGTTTAAGTAACTTTACAGGAGGGTGACATGTGA
>NW_013916557.1:0-301 GCF_000517525.1 Limulus polyphemus | reverse complement strand
GAATGTAATTTCGGAACGAACTAGTGAACCTATATATAATATTTCAACGGATCTTCTCGAAATTTTTTATGAAGGATCGTTTCGTCCTTGCGTATTTACAATCCATATACAATCTTTGTAATATTAGTTTGCGATTTGTATGGTCGTTTATGTTACTACTTTATTAGCTTCTCTGAAATCATTTCTGTAGTGCTGTAAAGCTCTTTGTTACTACTTATTTCTCGATCAATTACTACCACAGGGTACTGAATAAGTGGATATTAACCAAATTTAATGAAATACTGGTACGAAACGCAAAACC
>NW_013916556.1:0-220 GCF_000517525.1 Limulus polyphemus | reverse complement strand
ACTGAGGTCAGCTTTGTACCAGGGGACAAGGTATGGTTGTATAATCCCAGGAAGACCAAAGGGAAGTCTCCTAAGTTGTCTTCTCCATGGGAAGGCCCATATGACATAGTGGATCGTCTCTCAGACGTGACTTTCCGGGTAAAATGTGGTCAGCGAGGTAAACCAAAAGTGGTGCATGCCAACAGGCTTTGGCGTTATCATGGTCCAGGACATTTCAGTT
>NW_013916555.1:0-223 GCF_000517525.1 Limulus polyphemus | reverse complement strand
ATGATAAGCTAGGTTAAAATTGATTAAATAACAAATAAACTCAGGATGATAAGCTATATTAAAGTTGATTAAATAACAAATAAACTCAGATGATAAGCTAGGTTAAAATTGATTAAATAACAAATAAACTAAGGATGATAAGCTATATTAAAGTTGATTAAATAACAAATAAACTCAGATGATAAGCTAGGTTAAAATTGATTAAATAACAAATAAACTCAGG
>NW_013916554.1:0-223 GCF_000517525.1 Limulus polyphemus | reverse complement strand
TACATAATTCATCTTCCGGAATACCTACATAATTCATCTTCCGGGAATGGTTACATTAGCTATCTCCCAGAATCTACATAATTCATCTTCCGGAATATCTACATAATTCATCTTCCGGAATACCTACATAATTCATCTTCTGGGAATGGTTACATAATTCATCTTCCGGGAATGGTTACATTAGCTATCTCCCAGAAGCTACATAATTCATCTTCGGAATATC
>NW_013916553.1:0-222 GCF_000517525.1 Limulus polyphemus | reverse complement strand
TTGTTAGTTGAGTTTACTAAGATACAGTACTACTTGCTTGTTAGTTGTATTTACTAAGATACAGTACTACTTGGTTGTTAGTTGTATTTACTAAGATACAGTAGTACTTGCTTGTTAGTTGTGTTTACTAAGATACAGTACTACTTGGTTGTTAGTTGAGTTTACTAAGATACAGTACTACTTGGTTGTTAGTTGAGTTTACTAAGATACAGTACTACTTGG
>NW_013916552.1:0-223 GCF_000517525.1 Limulus polyphemus | reverse complement strand
CAGCACCCTGGGTTAAATGTTTTTTTCACGGGGAACCCGTTCCCGGGGTAAAAAATTATTGCCTCGGGGTGGACACTCTAGTTATTACATCATCTAAGTAATTAGTTGTCTGCTATTAGCCTAACTACTCAAGCCATTTGTGCATCTTTGAAATAATTTTTTGACAATTTTTTTTACTTTAGACATTTTAACGTACTACCTTTTCCTAAACATGAACAAAAGA
>NW_013916551.1:0-223 GCF_000517525.1 Limulus polyphemus | reverse complement strand
AAGTTGTACCAAGTAAGGCAAAAGATGAGTATGGGGGTTACAAATTTGGTAACTAGAGTTAAACTTAAGTGTTCATGAAGTAGTTGTACCAAGTAAGGCTAAAGATGAGTTTGGTGGTTATAAATTCTGTAACTAAAGTTACACCTAGGTGTTTATGGAGTAGTTGTACACAGTAAGGCAAAAGATGGGTATGGTTGTTATAAGTTCGGTAACTAGAGTTACA
>NW_013916550.1:0-223 GCF_000517525.1 Limulus polyphemus | reverse complement strand
AGACACAATATTTAATAAACTGTGTACTGTCAATAAGAAGACACACGATTTAACAATACTGTGTTCTGTCAATAAGAAGACACAAGATTTAACAATACTGTGTACTATCAATAAGAAGACACACGATTTAGCAATACTGTGTACTATCAATAAAAAGACACAAGATTTAACGATACTGTGTACTGTCAATAAGAAGACACATTATTTAATGGTACTGTGTACT
>NW_013916549.1:0-284 GCF_000517525.1 Limulus polyphemus | reverse complement strand
TACAACATCAATTTTTATGTACACACTAGTAACCAACCAACATTACGAGGACCCGGGTAAGGCTATACAACATCAATGTTACTGGTGTGTACACAAACAACCAACATTACGAGGACCCGGGTAAGGCTACACGTCACTGTTACTAGTGTGTACATAAATATCCTACATTACAAGGACCCGGGTAAGGCTACACGTCACTGTTACTAGTGTGTACATAAACATCCTACATTACAAGGACCCGGGTAAGGCTATACAACATCAATGTTACTGGTGTGTACACAAAC
>NW_013916548.1:0-223 GCF_000517525.1 Limulus polyphemus | reverse complement strand
ATTATGTGTAATGTAGACATATTCTCAATTTCAAATGTCTTTTTAACTTTTATTTTCATAAAGAAATTATTTTATGTTATACTGAATATTTGAATCATTTCAGCCCCTACTTAGTGAAACGTCGATGTACCACCAACTGTGAACATTATTTTGTCAGCTGTCTTGGACATCGAGACTTAGAAACGCTGATTTGGGTCTTAGCCTTAATTCAAAGAACATATCA
>NW_013916547.1:0-223 GCF_000517525.1 Limulus polyphemus | reverse complement strand
GCCGTCAAACTTTAGAAGTGAGACTAGATACATAGGAACTAAGTTAACCATAAAAATACCTGAACTACAAGAATTATTAACGAAAGAAGAATCACAGTTAATTCGGAGTATAGATATAGAGACAGATACTAAAGGACTAAAGGATATATTAGAAAATGCTAAACATTTACCCCTTCAAAAGTCAGGATTAAGTATTAAGGAATTTCAACAGCATGTAGAACAA
>NW_013916546.1:0-242 GCF_000517525.1 Limulus polyphemus | reverse complement strand
GAAAGGACTCTTTTATTGGAACATAAAACGACCACAAAAGTCGCAAAAATGATAATAGAAGGCTAGAATTTTGCATGTAAATACGCAAGTATGCAACGAACGTTCATACAAAATTTGGAGATGATCCGTCGAAATGGAACGACGTACTGGTACAAAACGCAAAACCTTCCATATCTCCTTGAAAACAAAGAGTAGGAAGGTAAAACTCTGCATATTACTACGCAACGTTAAAGTGTACCTAC
>NW_013916545.1:0-222 GCF_000517525.1 Limulus polyphemus | reverse complement strand
ACTTAAACAACTAGTGTAATACCTACAACTTCATTCATTGATTCGCCTACATTAAAAGCTGGGTGGAGTTAAAAACTACGGTTATACTTACCACTTGATTCATTGATTCACCCACATTATACAGCTGGGTAGAGTTAAACAACTAGGGTGATACTTACCACTTGATTCATTGATTCACCCACATTATACAGCTGGGTAGGGTTAAACAAATAAGGTGATATC
>NW_013916544.1:0-225 GCF_000517525.1 Limulus polyphemus | reverse complement strand
TCGTTATAGTATACACAACAACCTATACTACAAAATGATGGATATGTTATCGTTATAGTATACACAACAATCTATACTACAAAATGATGAATATGTTATCGTTCTAGTATACACAACAACTATACTAAAAAATGATGGATATGTTATCGTTCTAGTATACACAACAACCTATACTAAAAAATGATGGATATGTTATCGTTATTGTATACACAACAACCTATACTA
>NW_013916543.1:0-384 GCF_000517525.1 Limulus polyphemus | reverse complement strand
ATTATCTTTGAATATTGTGTCTTCTTCTTGAGCAATATTTAACAATACTGTGTACTGTCAATAAGAAGACACAAGATTTAGAAATACTGTGTACTATCAATAAGAACACAAAAGATTTAACGATACTGTGTACTAATAAGAAGACAATACAGTGTACTTTCTTAAATCTTGTGTCTTCTTAGAGACAGTACACAGTATCGTTATATCTTGTGTCTTCTTATTGACAGTACACAGCATCGTTAAATCTTGCGTTTTCTTACTGACAGTACACAGTATAGTTAAATCTCGGTCTTCTTATTGACAGTACACAGTATCGTTAAATCTTGTTTTTTCTTACTGACAGTACACAGTATCGTTAAATCTTATGTCTTGTTATTGAAAGTA
>NW_013916542.1:0-222 GCF_000517525.1 Limulus polyphemus | reverse complement strand
TTCACCTGTAGCTTTGTTTGAGTTATAGCAACATCACCTGTAGCTTTGTTTGAGTTATGGTAGTCATCTTCTGTATCTTCGTTTGAGTTTCGGTAGTCATCACCTGTAGCTTTGTTTGAGTTCTGGTAACATCACCTGTAGCTTTGTTTGAGTTATGGTAGTCATCTTCTGTAGCTTTGTTTGAGTTATGGTAGTCATCACTTGTAGCTTTGTTTGAGTTAT
>NW_013916541.1:0-223 GCF_000517525.1 Limulus polyphemus | reverse complement strand
CTTGGACAGCTGACAGCAGCCGACAGACACAATTATAGAACACTGGTGTCGGCTCTAGAATTCAGGTACGGAACCCAAAACCAGTCAGAAGTCTACAGGGCCAGGTTCAGGACGAGAGTCCGTGCTAAAGGGGAGAGCCTGCAAGAGCTGGCACAGGACTTGGAAAGCATGGCACACAAGGCCTACCCAACTGCACCACCCGATCTTCTCAAGTTGTTGGGAA
>NW_013916540.1:0-247 GCF_000517525.1 Limulus polyphemus | reverse complement strand
CGGGCAAGGTTGGACTGCAAAGAGAACTATTAATACATTAGCGGGCAAGGTTGGACTGCAAAGAGAACTATTAATACATTAGTGGGCAAGGTTAGACTGTAAAGAGAACTATTAATACATTAGTGGGCAAGGTTGGACTGCAAAGAGAACTATTAATACATTAGCGGGCAAGGTTAGACTGTAAAGAGAACTATTAATACATTAGCGGGCAAGGTTAAACTGTAAAGAGAACTATTAATACATTAGC
>NW_013916539.1:0-221 GCF_000517525.1 Limulus polyphemus | reverse complement strand
ACTGTGTATTGTCAATAAGAAGACACAAGATTTAACGATACTGTGTACTATCATAACAAGTCATAACATTTAATGATACTGTGTACTATCAATAACAAGCCACAAGATTTAACAATACTATGTCCTGTCAATAAGAAGATACAGGATTTATCAATAATGTGTACTGTCAATAAGAAAACACAAGATTTAACAATACTGTGTCCTGTCAATAAGAAGATACA
>NW_013916538.1:0-222 GCF_000517525.1 Limulus polyphemus | reverse complement strand
TTTGTTAATTAACTTTCCGTAACTTCGTTCCAACGAAACTTTAACGACACAAGTCTTTACTTAATAAAACTGGTTTATTCTTTCCGAATATAACTCTGCGATACACTTAACCTCAATACTCGCGCTAAAACAACACTGTAACGAACGAACGTTAACTTCAACAATACCCTGCGACTGCAGTTCAATTACTCACTATCTACACACACATTACCTATTACCGCG
>NW_013916537.1:0-403 GCF_000517525.1 Limulus polyphemus | reverse complement strand
TAACTATAGTGACAGAATTTATAACCACCATACTCATCTTTAGCCTTACTTGGTAAAACTACTCCATGGACACCTAGGTGTAACTATAGTTACCGAATTTATAACTACCATACTCATCTTTAGCCCTACTTCCTAGGTGTTCATGGAGTAGTTGTACCAAATTCGGTAACTATTGTTATAATAACCACTATATTCATCTTTAGCCTTACTTGGTACAACTTCTCCATGAACACTTAGGTGTAACTCTTGTTACCGAATTTATAACCAACATATTCATCTTTAGCCTTACATGGTACAACTATTCCATGAACACCAAGTGTAACTATAGTTACCGAATTTAAAACCCTCATATTCATCTTTATCCTTACTTGGTACAACAACTACATGAACACCTAGGTGTAAC
>NW_013916536.1:0-294 GCF_000517525.1 Limulus polyphemus | reverse complement strand
GAAAAACCTTAATAAAATAATTCAAAAAGATTCATCTAAATGGGACTAAGTACTGGTACAAAAAGCAAAACCTTCAATAACTCCCTTAAAACGCATCGTAGGAAGGTGAAACTTCTCATGATGCTGTGGAACGAACTAGTGAATATACATAGCAAAAAAGGTTAAGATCCATCAATTTAGAACCCTGTGATAGCAAGAAAGCTATAACAGAGAAATATCAAAAAGCCGCTGCAATTTTGCGCGTTTACTTACAATATTCTAGATTATTAGTTTTAGTTTTACGATTTTTGTGGT
>NW_013916535.1:0-224 GCF_000517525.1 Limulus polyphemus | reverse complement strand
GTGAAAGAAACATTTCTATCTATTTCAAATAGCAGTGAAAGAAACATTTCTATCTATTTCAAATAGCAGTAAAAGAAACATTTCTACCTGTTTCAAATAGCAGTGAAAGAAACATTTCTATCTGTTTCAAATAGCAGTGAAAGAAACATTTCTACATGTTTCAAATAGCAGTGAAAGAAACATTTCTATCTGTTTCAAATAGCAGTAAAAGAAACATTTCTATC
>NW_013916534.1:0-223 GCF_000517525.1 Limulus polyphemus | reverse complement strand
CTTAGGTATTCGTTTAGTTGTTGTACCAAATAACGCTACAGATGAGTATAGTGGTTACAAAATCGGTAACTAGAGTTTCACCTAAGTGTTGATGAAGTAGTTGTACCAAATAACGCTAAAGATGAGTATGGGGTTTATAAATTCGGTAACCGGAATTAAAACTAAGTGTTCATGGAGTAATTGTTCCAATTAAGGCTAAGGATGAGTATGGTGGTTATAAATA
>NW_013916533.1:0-223 GCF_000517525.1 Limulus polyphemus | reverse complement strand
GTCAAAAATTTAATGTAAGTAGTACTAAAAAGACAATTATGAATGTCAAAAAAATCTAGTGTAAGAATTATTAAAATGATCGTTATCAAAGTTAACAAAATATAGTGGAAGAAGGACTAAAAAGACAGTTATCCAAGTCAACAAAATCTAGTGAAAGAAAGACTATAAAGACCATTATGAATGTCAAAAAATCTAGTATAATAAGGACTAAAAAAACCATTAT
>NW_013916532.1:0-200 GCF_000517525.1 Limulus polyphemus | reverse complement strand
AAAGTACACAGTATCGTTAAATCTTGTGTCTTCTTATTGACAGTACACAGTATAGTTAAATCTTGGTCTTTTTATTGACTACTGTGTACTAAGATTTAGAAAACACAATAAGAAGGTGTACTGTCAGTATTGTTAAATCTTGTGTCTTCTTATTGTAAGTAATACTGTGAAGATTTAACGGTGTCTTCTTATTGACGTAC
>NW_013916531.1:0-223 GCF_000517525.1 Limulus polyphemus | reverse complement strand
GACATGGCCAGGTTGTTAGTCTACTTATGGTTTTTCTCACTTAGTTGGTCCGACATAGCCAGGTGGTTAGTCTAATTATTGTTTTTCTTACTTAGTTGGTCCGACATAGCTAGGTGGTTAATCTAATTATGGTATATCTTACTTAGTTGGTCCGACATGGCCAGGTTATTAGTCTAATTATTGTTTTTCTTACTTAGTTGGTCCGACATGGCCAGGTGGTTAA
>NW_013916530.1:0-561 GCF_000517525.1 Limulus polyphemus | reverse complement strand
CATAACTCAAACAAAGCTACAGGTGATGTTACCACGACTCAAACAAAGCTACAGGTGATGACTACCATAACTACAAATAAAGCTACAGGTGATGACTACCATAACTCAAACAAAGCTACAGGTGATGACTACTATAACTCAAACAAAGCCACATGTGATGGCTACGAAAACCTGTAGCTTTGTTTGAGTTAATGGTAATCATCAACTCAAATAAGGCTACGGGTGATGACTACCATAACTATGACTACCATAACTCAAACAAAGCTACAGGTTGGTAGCCATTTGTTTGAGTTATGTGTCATCTTCTGTAGCAGTTATGGTACAAACAAAGCTACAGGTGATGTTACCATAACTCAAACAAAGCTACAGGTGATGTTCCCATAACTCAAACAAAGCTACAGGTGATGACTACCATAACGCAAACAAAGTTACAGGTTGATGACTACCATAACTCAAACAAAGCTACAGTTTGATTACTACCATAACTCAAACAAAGCTACAGGTGATGACTACCATAACTCAAACAAAGCTACAGGTGATGACTACCATAACTCAAACAAA
>NW_013916529.1:0-223 GCF_000517525.1 Limulus polyphemus | reverse complement strand
CCGTAATACACTGCTTCAGCACTCACCATGATATTCCAGAGTAAGTTCTCTAATACAGTGATTCAGCCCACACCATGATATCCCAGAGTAAGTTCTCTAATACAGCGATTCAGCACACACCATGATATCCAAGAGTAAGTTCTCTAATACATTGCTTCAGCACACACCATGATATCCCAGAGTAAGTTCTCTAATACAGTGATTCTGGACACACCATGATATT
>NW_013916528.1:0-222 GCF_000517525.1 Limulus polyphemus | reverse complement strand
GGTTAGATGAACAGTGTTTGGTATTGCCTTATGGTTAGAAGAACAATGTTTGGTATTGGCTAATGGTTAGATGAACAGTGTTTGGTATTGACTAATGGTTAGATGAACAATGTTTGGTACTGGCTAATGGTTCGATTAATAATGTTTGCTATTGGCTAATCGTTAGATGAATAATGTTTCTCATAAAATAGTAACAATGTTCGGTATTGGCTAAAGGATAAA
>NW_013916527.1:0-223 GCF_000517525.1 Limulus polyphemus | reverse complement strand
GCTAAGTGCTTAAAAGATTCGGGGCTCGGGGCCCATACCCCCCTCCAAAAATATCCTCAACTGTAACTCTCTTATTCAGCAATACCCATCACACTCCTTCCTCAACTGTAACTCTCTTATTCAGCAATACTTATCACACACTCCTTCCTCAACTGTAACTCTCTTATTCAGCAATACCCATCACACTCCTTCCTCAACTGTAACTCTCTTATTCAGCAATACT
>NW_013916526.1:0-514 GCF_000517525.1 Limulus polyphemus | reverse complement strand
GTGTTCTACATCTTTGTCAAGAGAACAGACGACATTCGATTTAGTACTTCCAAATGAAGTGTAGTTCTTGAATTAGATAGGAGATACATACATAAACTAAAAATAACTGTGAAGCTATTTAGACACTTGAAAAATTACATAAATATAGAAACTTTTCAAAACGATATTGAAAAGCAAGACATATACACATTAAAATAAAGTAAGTTACGAATAACACGGAAAGCAATAAATTCGAGTAGAAACATGTTTAATAATGTACATAACAGAAAAACGATAATTAACGTGAAAAAACTTTTCTCTTTATCTTCGTTATTCCATGTATACCTTTTTTGTATGTTCTCTCGCTAATCCACTACCATAAACCAATCATACCGTGAAACCATCTTTAAAATACGTAACCTGAATACAAAAATGACATATATTGAAGTTTTTCTTCATTACCCATTCAACCCATCTCCATCCGATATGATAATAGCATGTTTTCTTATAGTATTTATTTGTTTTAATATTATTC
>NW_013916525.1:0-222 GCF_000517525.1 Limulus polyphemus | reverse complement strand
TTGCTGCAAGTGCTTAACTCTGAAATAACGTTACAACTTCTTTTCAGTATCATTAACAAACCATGTTATTTATGTAACTAGACATTATCCACTTCTTATATAGAGAGTGAAGTAACTTACCCTACGAGCTTAATACGAAGTTCGAGTAATTGACACATGGTCTGTTTTTACTAATTAAACATATAATTTTATTCTTTGGTATCTCTGATTATGTTTGTTGTT
>NW_013916524.1:0-223 GCF_000517525.1 Limulus polyphemus | reverse complement strand
CGTACTCTTATTGATTAATGATTTTTCACGTATTTATCCATGACGGCTGACTAGATTGACATCGGCGTTTGGATATTGTCTGATAGATGGGATATCACCAACGCATTATATATATATAATTTTTAAAGTAGAATAAATGCACAGACACTCACATTATATTTATATTTCTATAGTACAATGTAGAATAAATACCACCCTAATAATCCTATTACATGTTACTCCC
>NW_013916523.1:0-267 GCF_000517525.1 Limulus polyphemus | reverse complement strand
TGGAATCTTATGTTGTTAAAGAATCACGTTCATAGTCTTGGTATGGAATCTTATGTTGTTAAAGAATCACGTTCATAGTCTTGGTACGGAATCTCATGTTGTTAAAGAATCACGTTCATAGTCTTGGTATGGAATCTCATGTTGTTAAAGAATCACGTTCATAGTCTTGGTATGGAATCTCATGCTGTTAAAGAATCACGTTCATAGTCTTGGTATGGAATCTCATGTTGTTAAAGAATCACGTTCATAGTCTTGGTATGGAATCTC
>NW_013916522.1:0-223 GCF_000517525.1 Limulus polyphemus | reverse complement strand
TTTCTTTGATTTCTAACTTCACACTAACAAAGTAGCGAGGCCAGATGTTGTATAGTGAGCTACATGCTTCTTTGATTTCTAACTTGACACTAACAAAGTAGCGAGGCCAGATGTTGTGTAGTGAGCTACACGTTTCTTTGATTTTTAACTTCACACTAACAATGTAGCGAGGCCAGATGTTGTGTAGTGAGCTACACGTTTCTTTGATTTCTAACTTGACACT
>NW_013916521.1:0-308 GCF_000517525.1 Limulus polyphemus | reverse complement strand
TCTTGGTTATCGTCTCTCAATTAACAAGCATAATGGGTCTTGGTTATCGTTCTTCAATTAACAAGCATAATGGGTCTTGGTTATCGTCTCTCAATTAACAAGCATAATGGGTCTTGGTTATCGTCCCTCAATTAACAAGCATAATGGGTCTTGGTTATCGTCTCTCAATTAACAAGCATAATGGGTCTTGGTTATCGTTCTTCAATTAACAAGCATAATGGGTCTTGGTTATCGTCTCTCAATTAACAAGGATAATGGATCTTGGTTATCGTTCTTCAATTAACAAGCATAATGGGTCTTAGTTATCA
>NW_013916520.1:0-223 GCF_000517525.1 Limulus polyphemus | reverse complement strand
CCTCAAAGATACAAAACTGGAACCATCCACGCCCTTATCCATCGTACCTACAAAATATCCTCAGATTGGAATCTATTTCACAACAGAATTCGTACACTCCGACAAACATTCATCAATAATGGATATAGTAATACCACGTTCGACAAGACACTTCAACGATACCTGGACAGCCGCCAAAAATACACCACTACCGACAACTCCACTGAGATTGCGAGTCTACCAT
>NW_013916519.1:0-223 GCF_000517525.1 Limulus polyphemus | reverse complement strand
GATGGAAACCTGACTTTAAGTCCAGAGTTGAAAACCACCTGGTTCCACTTAGGGCATCAAGAGTATCATCAATTCTGGGCAGTGGGTATGAGTCTTTTTCGGTTATGCTGTTAAGAGCCCTGAAGTCCACACAGCAACGTTGGGTGCCATCCTTCTTCTTGACTAATACGACAGGAGCTGACCAGGGGCTATCTGATTTTTTCAACTATCCCTTCCTTGATTA
>NW_013916518.1:0-223 GCF_000517525.1 Limulus polyphemus | reverse complement strand
CATATACATGGTAAATAAAACTTCTGATTGAACATTCACATCGATATATATATGGTAAATTAAACTTCTAATTAAACATCCACATCGATATATATATGGTAAATAAAAACTTCTGATTAAACATTCACATCTATATGTATGGTAAATAAAAACTTCTGATTAAACATTCACATCGATATATATATATATGGAAAATAAACCTTCTGGTTAAACATTCTCAACG
>NW_013916517.1:0-223 GCF_000517525.1 Limulus polyphemus | reverse complement strand
TTTACAACAACTCCTGCCAGTATCAAGTCAGATACAAACACATTAAAGACTTTTAACAACCAGTGCCAGTACCAGGTTAAATAAAAAACAAATAAAATACTTTCACCAACTCCTGCCAGTATCATGTTAGATACAACAACACATTAAATACTTTCAACAACCCCTGCCCGTTCAAACCTAAAAACATCAACACAATAACGACTTATAACAACTCCTACCTGTA
>NW_013916516.1:0-221 GCF_000517525.1 Limulus polyphemus | reverse complement strand
AGCATCTATCATCCCACTTACCTGTAGTCAACTGTACAAAAGCATCTATCTCCTCATTTACCCGTGCCAACTGTACAAGAAGCATCTATCTCCTCATTTACCTATGTCAACTGTACAAGAAGCATCTATCTCACCACTTACCTGTGTAAACTGTACAAGAAGCATCTATCTCCTCATTTACCCGTGTCAACTGTACAAGAAGCATCTATCTCACCACTTAA
>NW_013916515.1:0-223 GCF_000517525.1 Limulus polyphemus | reverse complement strand
GGTAACTAGAGTTACACCTAGGTGTTTATGGAGTAATTGTACCAAGTAAAACAAGAGATGAGTATGGTGGTTATAAATTTCGGAAACTAGAGTTACACCTAGGTGTTCATGAAGTAGTTGTACCAAGTAGAGCTAAAGATGAGTATGGTGGTTATAAATTCGGTAACTAAAGTTACACCTAGTTGTTGATGGTGTCGTTGTACCAAGTAAGGATAAAGATGAG
>NW_013916514.1:0-222 GCF_000517525.1 Limulus polyphemus | reverse complement strand
ATTTATTGCACCAGGGATAGGGTACAGTATGTAGAGTATTTACTGCACCAGGGATAGGGTACAGTATGTAGAGTATTTACTGCAGCAGAGATATAGTACACTATGTAGAGTATTTACTACACCAGAATAGGGTACAGTATGTAGAGTATTTACTGCACCAGAGATAGGGTACACTATATAGAGAATTTACGGCAGCAAAGATTGGGTTCAGTATGTAGAGTA
>NW_013916513.1:0-223 GCF_000517525.1 Limulus polyphemus | reverse complement strand
TGACCACAAGAACAACACAGCTCTTGAATATCTTCTGGTAAACTGATCTGTGACTACAAGAACAACACAGTTCTTGAATATCTTCTGGGAAACTGATCTGTGACTACAAGAACAACACAGCTCTTGAATATATTATGGTTAACTGATCTGTGACCAAAGAACAGCACAGCTCCTGAATATTTTCTGGTAAACTGATCTGTGACCACAAGAACAACACAGTCTT
>NW_013916512.1:0-236 GCF_000517525.1 Limulus polyphemus | reverse complement strand
AGTTTTACCTTCCTACTGTTCGTTTTAAAGGAGTTATGGAATGTTTTGCGTTTTGTACCAGTACTTCGTTCCATTTGGACGGATCTTCTCGAAATTTTTTCAAGAACGTTCGTTGCATACTTGCGTATTTACATGCAAAATTCTTGCGTTCTATTATCATTTTTTCGACTTTTGTGGTCGTTTTATGTTACTCTTTTATTGGCTTTTCTGAAAGCGTATGTGTACTGCAGGGAAGC
>NW_013916511.1:0-222 GCF_000517525.1 Limulus polyphemus | reverse complement strand
GTGGCTGGTAGGTCTTTTATTATAGATGGATTGTGGCTGGTAGGTCTTTTATTACAGATGGATTGTGGCTGGTAGGTCTTTTATTACAGATGGATTGTGGCTAGTAGGTATTTTACTACAGATTGATTGTGGCTGGTAGGTCTTTTATTACAGATGGATTGTGGCTGGTAGGTCTTTTACTACATATGGATTGTGGCTGGTAGGTCTTTTATTACAGATGGA
>NW_013916510.1:0-225 GCF_000517525.1 Limulus polyphemus | reverse complement strand
CATAAAACGACCACAAAAGACGCAAAAATGATAATAGAAGGCTAGAATTTTGCATGTAAATACGCAAGTATGCAACGAACGTTCTTGAAAAATTTCTAGAAGATCCGTCCAAATGGAACGAAGTACTGGTACAAAACGCAAAACCTTCCATAACTCCTTTAAAACAAACAGTAGGAAGGTAAAACTCTGCATATTACTAGGCAACGTTAAGTGTACCTACATACC
>NW_013916509.1:0-223 GCF_000517525.1 Limulus polyphemus | reverse complement strand
ACTTTATACTACTGTTTATTAATATGTAAAGCAGTTAAATCCACTTTATACTACTGTTTATTAATATGTAAAGCAGTGAAATCCACTTTATACTACTGTTTATTAATATGTAAAGCAGTCAAATCCACTTTGTACTACTGTTTATTAATATGTAAAGCAGTGAAATCCACTTTATACTACTGTTTATTAATATGTAAAGCATATTAAATCCACTTTATACTAC
>NW_013916508.1:0-223 GCF_000517525.1 Limulus polyphemus | reverse complement strand
GAAAAATTTTATTCTTCATGGTTAGAACATAGACTAACGTAGCAACGACCCAAAGTACAAACAAACGAAAAATTTTATTCTTCATGGTTAGAACATAGATTAACGTAGCAACGACCCAAAGTACAAACAAACGAAAAATTTTATTCTTCATGGTTAGAACATAGACTAACGTAGCAACGACCCAAAGTACAAACAAACGAAAAATGTTATTCTTCATGGTTAG
>NW_013916507.1:0-223 GCF_000517525.1 Limulus polyphemus | reverse complement strand
CCTTACTTGGTACAACTACTCCACGAATACCTAGGTGTAACTCTAGTTACTCAATTTGTAACCAGCATACTCCTCTGTAGCGTTATTTGGTACAACAACTCCACGAATACCTAGGTGTAACTCTAGTTACCGAATTTATAACCACCATATTCATCTTTAGCCTTACTTGGTACAACTACTCCACGAATACCTAGGTGTAACACTAGTTACCTAATTTATAAAC
>NW_013916506.1:0-224 GCF_000517525.1 Limulus polyphemus | reverse complement strand
CAAACCTCAAACTCCATCCCAAGAAATGTCATTTGTTCCAAAAAGAGGTGCTTTACTTAGGCCACATTGTTAGTGAGAATGGTGTACAAACGGATCCTGATAAGGTGAAAGCAGTGTATGACTGGCCAACACCAAACAATGTGGGAGAGCTAAGAAGTTTCTTGGGACTCTTTTCCTACTACCGCAAATTTGTGAAGGACTTTGCAACTATAGCTGCTCCACCT
>NW_013916505.1:0-223 GCF_000517525.1 Limulus polyphemus | reverse complement strand
CTACCACATTAATAATACACACTGCTACCAAAGGAACACCATATTAACAATACGCACTGCTACCAAAGGAACACCACATTAACAATAGACACTGCTACCAAAGGAACACCACATTAACAATACACACTGCTACCAAAAGACTACCACATTAACAATACACACTGCTACCAAAGGAACACCACATTAACAATACTGCTACCAAAGGAACACCACATTCACAATA
>NW_013916504.1:0-218 GCF_000517525.1 Limulus polyphemus | reverse complement strand
AGTTTTGTTGTGATGTACTATCACGATAACGAATGAAGTAATTTAAACTATTATCAGTTTTGTTGTGATGTACTATCACGATAACGAATGAAGTAATTTAAACTATTATCGGTCTTGTTGTGATCTGCTCTCAAGGTAACGAATGAAGTAATTAAACTATTATACGGTTCTTGTTAGTGATGTACTATACACGGTAACGAATAGAAGTAAATTAAACT
>NW_013916503.1:0-223 GCF_000517525.1 Limulus polyphemus | reverse complement strand
ATAGTTGAACGGGCCTACAACTTAGTCTTCCTGTTTGTATACCTTATTACAGCTTAGATAGTTGAACGGGCCTATAACTTAGTCTTCCTGTTTGTATACCTTATTACAGCTTAGATAGTTGAACGGGCCTACAACTCAGTCTTTCTGTTTGTATACCTTATAACAGCTTAGATAGTTGAACGGGCCTACAACTTAGTCTTCCTGTTTGTATACCTTATTACAG
>NW_013916502.1:0-278 GCF_000517525.1 Limulus polyphemus | reverse complement strand
AACTGTGTTTCATGTTTAATATGTTATGCTAATAATAACAAGATTTGTTTGTAGTTACACGCCAAGCTACACAATGGGACATCCGTGTTCTGCTCTCTGTGATTATCGAAACCCTATTTTTTTTTCGTAATTATCACTGACCCATCATGGGTTCCCTGACTGTTTGAACCGAATAACGGGATTGACTGTCACTAATATAACGCGCTCACAGCATCATCAGGTCTTAAACCTTAGATCCTTCAATCAACGATATGACTCGCTACCTACTAAGCCAATGA
>NW_013916501.1:0-275 GCF_000517525.1 Limulus polyphemus | reverse complement strand
TGTATCAGCTGACAAAACTTGGAGAAGAAAGTACCTTGTATCACAAGTTTACATTTCTGTATCAGCTGACAAAACTTGGAGAAGGAAGTTTCTTGTATCACCAGTTTACATTTCTGTATCATTTAACAAAACTTGGAGAAGAAAGTACCTTGTATCACAAGTTTACATTTCTGTATCAGCTGAAAAAACTTGGAAAAGAAAGTTCCTTGTATCAGAAGTTTACATTTCTGGATCAGCTGACAAAACTTGGAGAAAAAAGTTCCTTGTATCAGCTG
>NW_013916500.1:0-223 GCF_000517525.1 Limulus polyphemus | reverse complement strand
GACACAAGACTTAACAAAACTGTGTACTGTCAATAAGAAGACACAAGATTTAACGATTCTGTGTACTATCTATAAAAAGACACAAGATTTAACGATACTGTGTAATGTCAATAAGAAGACACAAGATTTAACGATACTGTGTACTATCAATAAGAAGACACAAGATTTAACAAAACTGTGTAGTGTCAATAAGAAGACACAAGATTTAACGATACTGTGTACT
>NW_013916499.1:0-285 GCF_000517525.1 Limulus polyphemus | reverse complement strand
TCAATTTTAGATTGTGGGATTTTCACCCACTCTTGCTTCAAAACTTGGAGTAGATCGCTCTTCCGAAGTTGGTTTTTTTGGTTGTTTCTTGACTTTCCGGTCGAGTATGGCCCAGTTTTCGATGGGGTTCATGTCAGGAGATTGGCTCGGCCAGGACAACTTCTGGATACCATTTTCTTCCTGCCACTTTTGGGTTTCTAGCAGTGTGACACGGTGCTCCATCTTCCTTGAACAACGTTGTGTTCTTGTCCACGAAACCCGAGGAATAAAGTGGCAAGATTCTTT
>NW_013916498.1:0-377 GCF_000517525.1 Limulus polyphemus | reverse complement strand
GGTAGACTATTAAAGTGATAACATATAGCAAGTTTCTTGTTACAGTGTATGATAGACTATTAAATAGATAACGTATAGCAAGTTTCTTGTTACAGTGTATGATAGACTATTAAATAGATAACATATGGCAAGTTTCTTGTTACAGTGTACCATAGACTATTAAATAGATAACATATAGCAAGTTTCTTGTTACAGTGTATGATAGAATATTAAATAGATAACATATAGCAAGTTTCTTGTTACAGTGTACGATAGACTATTAAGTAGGTAACATATAGCAAGTTTCTTGTTACAGTGTACGATAGACTATTAAATAGATAACATATAGCAAGTTTCTTGTTACAGTGTATGATAGACTATTAAATAGATAACATAGC
>NW_013916497.1:0-375 GCF_000517525.1 Limulus polyphemus | reverse complement strand
GAACTTTTCTTCATTCAAAGTAGACATAATTCAAAAGGCGGTGTTTATTTTGTAATAAGACGTCATGATCTGTTAGATGGGGGTGATTTGGGTTGAATATTCTTATATTTAAAGACAAAAGATCAGGTATAATAAAGGGAAAAAAAAGGGAATCGAAGCTCGCATATTTTGATATAGGATTATGGAATAAATATTGGAAATTTCGATGAAACGATGTCCATTCTGAATAGTGCACAATCAAGACATTTTTGGATTGAAATATGAAGAAAAATAATTCTTTTCAAAATTTTAGCAAAAAGTGAAGGCTATAGCCTTGGTATTTTCGGTGAAAATAGCAATTTTTTGAAACTTGAGAAAAAGTGCTTTTTTGAAGCA
>NW_013916496.1:0-203 GCF_000517525.1 Limulus polyphemus | reverse complement strand
TCAAACAAAGCTACAGGTGATGACTACCATAACTCAAACAAACCTACAAGTGATGACTACCATAACTCAAACAAAGCTACAGGTGATGTGTAGATTTGTTTGAGTTATGGTAGTCATCAACCTGTAGCTTTGTTTGGTGATGACTACCATAACTCAAACAAAGCTACAGGTGATGACTACCATAACTCAAACAAGCTACAGGT
>NW_013916495.1:0-499 GCF_000517525.1 Limulus polyphemus | reverse complement strand
GGAACAATGAAATGCATGAAAAATGATAATTATCTCTGTTGAATAAGAAAATCGACATTTAATGACAGATAAAACTGAAATATCATTCAAACGAAACGAATATCACGTTATAAGCAGGTTGGTAGAGAAACAATGAAATCAACACTTATGGATAGAAAACTTGCAAGACATAATGAAAATAAACGATACGGTACGTAAATCCCTTTATCTACATTATTCTTCTTAGGAATCTCTAAATTACAATATTTTCTGTTTTTTACTTTTTTGGTGTTTTTGATCCCCATTTCGACAGATACACAAAAGTAAGCGAGAAACATGAAAATCAACTTCAATTATAGAGAAAAATCAAAGGAACAATGAAAAGCATGAAACTGATACTTAGCTCTGTTGAAAAATAAAATCGACACTTAAAGCCCCCCATTTCTACAGAGAGAAATAGTAAGCGAGAAACATGAAACTAAACTTCAATTATAGAGAAAAATCAAAGGAACAATGAAAA
>NW_013916494.1:0-223 GCF_000517525.1 Limulus polyphemus | reverse complement strand
GTGCTACTGTTCACACCATCAACAAATTGAATTAGTATGAAACGTAACAAACTGTTTAAGCTTTGAACTTATTAAGAAAGTATATTTTCTGTCAATTTTGAATAAATATTCAATATATTAGTAGAATTTGAAACAGTTCCGTCTTTTGCGAAAATTTAGTTACAGTTTGCTGTTCTTCAGCATAATAGATGCAAGTGATAGTATATATCGAAAATAAAGTAAA
>NW_013916493.1:0-222 GCF_000517525.1 Limulus polyphemus | reverse complement strand
AAATATCGCATCTGTATGATATTTGGCGAGCATATTTGAGTAATAATTTAGTAGTTTGAATATTAGCCAGTCTTTTCTGATACAAACATTATCCTATTTGCTGGATATCCACATAGGCTTAGAGTGAACGAAAATAAATAATATATATAAATATACTGTTATATAATTGTGACATGTGATGTATGCAAGTGTCTGTAGTTTGAAAATATAACTTTTTAAGTC
>NW_013916492.1:0-223 GCF_000517525.1 Limulus polyphemus | reverse complement strand
CAAAACTACGTTTGTTTATCTCGAATAGTGTACGGCTTGTAACACCTTATCTCAATTACCCATTTTTTTTCTTCTCTCTCTCTCTAGAATAACTGTAGGTTGTAAATCAAACTACGTTTGTTTATCCTGAATAGTGTACGGCTTGTAACACCTTATCTCAATTACCCATTTTCTCTCTCTCTCTAGAATAACTGTAGGTTGTAAATCAAAACTACGTTTTTTT
>NW_013916491.1:0-224 GCF_000517525.1 Limulus polyphemus | reverse complement strand
AGGTATTAAGGTGGGATTAATTCATTAAAACTAAAACTAACTGATTAAAATAGTTTAAAATATTCAAAACCCTAACAAAATGGTCTGTATCTTCAGCACGAAAATGTGATAAACAAAAAAACATAACGTTTAAATAAGGGATTAGGGAGAATTAAAAACACCACAGAAAAACTGGTTTACTTTGAACCATCTAATTTTATAAAACTGTTCAAGCTTTACTGAAG
>NW_013916490.1:0-223 GCF_000517525.1 Limulus polyphemus | reverse complement strand
AAATTGATAGTTATTGGACGAGCATAAAGACGTGTTTGTTGTGCAAATATAAGGTAGTGATATAACTTATTTCTATTGTGTTTTAAGCAAAGGTTCTTAATAATAGTTCAGTACAGTCTCCATCTTTTGAGAGATAACTGAACTTCCAAGTATTTTTCTCCGTCTATTGAGAGATAACTGAACTTCCAAGTATTTTTCTCCGTCTATTGAGAGATAACTGAAC
>NW_013916489.1:0-223 GCF_000517525.1 Limulus polyphemus | reverse complement strand
GACAGTACACATTATTGTTAAATCTTGTGTTTTCCTACTGACAGTACACAGTATCGTTAAATCTTGTGTCTTCTTATTGATAGTACACAGTATCGTTAAATCTTCTGTCTTCTTATTGAAAGTACACAGTATCGTTAAATCTTGTGTCTTCTTATTGACAGAACACGGTATCGTTAAATCTTGTGTCTTCTTATTGACAGAACACAGTATCGTTAAATCTTGA
>NW_013916488.1:0-235 GCF_000517525.1 Limulus polyphemus | reverse complement strand
GGATTTATAGGGATGTACGTACAATGATGTTAATAACGTAGGATTTATAGGATGTGCGAACAATGATATTAGTAACATACGATTTATAGGATGTACGAACAATGATGTTAGTAACGTAGGATTTATAGGATGTACGTACAACGATATTAATAACGTAGGCTTTATAGGACGTACGAACAATGATGTTAGTAACATACGATTTATAGGATGTACGAACAATGATGCTAGTAACGTA
>NW_013916487.1:0-223 GCF_000517525.1 Limulus polyphemus | reverse complement strand
GGTGTAACTCTAGTTACGGAACTTATAACCACCATTCTCATCCTTAGCCTTTCTTGGTACAGCTACTCTATTAACAATTAGGTGTCACTCCAGTTATCGAATTTATAACCACCAAATTCATCTTTACCCTTACTTGGTACAACTGCTCTATGAACACTTAGGTGTAACTCTAGTTACAGAATTTATAACCACCATACTCATCTTTAGCCTCACTTGGTACAAA
>NW_013916486.1:0-222 GCF_000517525.1 Limulus polyphemus | reverse complement strand
TGTATTATTTTCAAGAATGTTGTGTTTAATTGTGAGTTATAGATAAAAAGTATTAATTGAAAGTTAAGTACAACTGTAATGTTTTCAAGGATTTTATGTTTAATAGTGAGTTATAGATAAAAAGCATTGCCATACAGTTAAATACAACTGTATTATTTTCAAGCACGTTGTGTTTAATTATGAGTTATAGATAAAAAGCATTAATTGAAAGTTAAGTACAAC
>NW_013916485.1:0-252 GCF_000517525.1 Limulus polyphemus | reverse complement strand
CAAATGAATTTAGCAGAACATCCAAATATGAGACTTTCAATAAATAGAAAAACAAATCCACTAAACTCTTTTTTTTTTACAGACTTGACAATAACAACAACAAAGAAACATCAAGAATGAACTATGTATCAAGTGTTGTCCCCATCAGGGATATTAATTATTTCCCCATATTAAATAATCATCATGTTGAATATTGCTACACACCATCAGTATTTTTGTCACTTTTCTTGTGTCCCATTGATCAGGTTTACA
>NW_013916484.1:0-223 GCF_000517525.1 Limulus polyphemus | reverse complement strand
AAACTGCAGTCAGAAGTATTGTTGACGTTCGTTGAATAGCGTTTGTTTTAGCGCGATTGTTGAAGTTAAGTGTATCGGTAAAGTTTTATTCGGAAAGAATAAACCAGTTTTATTAAGAAAGAACTTGTGTCGCTTAAGTTTCGTCGGAACGAAGTTACGGAAAATCAATTAACAAACGGAGACGTAACAAATTGGTGTCAGAGAGTGGGACGAAAAAAAATGG
>NW_013916483.1:0-534 GCF_000517525.1 Limulus polyphemus | reverse complement strand
AGGTCTTTGATCTGTCATTCTAGCATATTGTAGGTCTTTGATCTGTCCATCTAGCATATTTTAGGTCTTTGATCTGTCCTTCTAGCATATTTGTAAGTCTTTGACCTGTCCTTCTAACCCATGTGTACGTCTATTTTTTTCTGCTTTCAATCGATTGCTCCTGAAAATATGTTACATATTAGGCCTAGCTTCTCTGTTACCAGCACGTGATGGTTTAGTTTTATGACAGGAGTTTCTTGCACGTGAAGATATGATTCACAGTTCCACAATAAGTTCTTACTAAGTTTAAGATTTTCATTTTATCAGATCCGTCATCCTTTTGAGTTATATGAATGTTCGCTTCTCTGCGTGAATTATTTCTTTACATTTCAAATTTCTCTGAACTGTTGTCCCCCCAGTGGCACAGCGGCATGTCTGCGGACTTACAACGCTAGAAACCGGGTTTCGATACCCGTGGTGGGCAGAGCACAGATAGCCCATTGTGTAGCTTTGCGCATAATTCCAAACAAACAAATATATTTCAAAACCGACGTC
>NW_013916482.1:0-223 GCF_000517525.1 Limulus polyphemus | reverse complement strand
AAAATAGAAAAGAAACAAGAAGAACGAGAAAAAAAACAAGAAGAGAGACTAGAGCAGTGGTTGGAAATAAAAGTAAAGAAACAAGTAGAACAAGAAAAGAAACATGAGAGATTACAGCAGTTGTTGGAAGAAAAATAAAAGAAACAAGAAGAACAAGAAAATAAAAAAATAGAGAGACTACAGCAGTGGTTGAAAAAGAAGAAAAATAAACAAGAAGAACAAG
>NW_013916481.1:0-223 GCF_000517525.1 Limulus polyphemus | reverse complement strand
GTTAAAAGTAAGGGTACTAAAACTGTAATTTATAAGCAGTGATTAATGTGATCACTTCGGTTTTCGAACGGGGAAGGAATACGAGGTAGCAAATTCTACTTTTATTTCGTTATGGTTTTGTTTTCTGTTAATTTATTATTATTTCTATTGTTTAGTTAACCTGTAACATTTGTTTTACGTTTAACCGCTACTTCGCATTCTAATCAATTACGTCATTTTAAAG
>NW_013916480.1:0-223 GCF_000517525.1 Limulus polyphemus | reverse complement strand
GATTTTGGGTTCCGTACCTGAGTTCTAGAGCCGCTACCGGTGCTCTATAGTTGTGTCTGTCGTCTGCTGATAACTGTCCAAGTATTTCCAGTGGTTGTTCCTTCAAGCTCGTTGCCAGATGTACTGCTTTCTGCTCCTCTGTTCATCCGTTCATCTCTGCCAGTAACTCAAACTGTGCTCTATATGCTTCCCACGGTGCTTTCCCATCGTATTCCTGTGGCTT
>NW_013916479.1:0-223 GCF_000517525.1 Limulus polyphemus | reverse complement strand
AGTATTGATAAATCCGGTATCTTCTTCTTGACAGGACACAGTATTGTTAAATCTTGTGTCTTCTTATTGACAGTACACAGTATTGATAACTCCTGTATCTTCTTATTGACAGGACACAGTATTGTTAAATCTTGTGTCTTCTTATTGACAGTACACAGTATTGATAAATCCTGTATCTTCTTATTGACAGGACACAGTATTGTATAAATCCTGTATCTTCTTA
>NW_013916478.1:0-223 GCF_000517525.1 Limulus polyphemus | reverse complement strand
CAACTGCTGTAATTTCTCTCCTTGTTTATTTTCTTTCTTCTCCAATAGCCGTTGTAATCTCTCTTCTTGTTTATTTTCTTTCTCTTCCAATAGTTGTTGTAATCTCTCTTCTTGTTTATTTTGCTGTTCGAGCTGCCACTGTTGCAGGTTTTCTTGCAACTGCTGTAATCTCTCTTCTTGTTTCTTTTCTCGTTCTTCTTGTTTCTTTTCATTTTCCTCTAAC
>NW_013916477.1:0-222 GCF_000517525.1 Limulus polyphemus | reverse complement strand
ACAGTATTGTTAAATCTTTGTCTTCTTATTGACAGTACACAGTATTGATAAATCCTGTATCTTCTTATTGACAGGACACAGTATTGTTAAATCTTGTGTCTTCTTATTGACAGTACACAGTTTTGTTAAATCTTGTGTCTTCTTATTGACAGTACACAGTATCGTTAAATCTTTTGTCTTCTTATTGACAGAACACATTATCGTTAAATCTTGTGTCTTCTT
>NW_013916476.1:0-223 GCF_000517525.1 Limulus polyphemus | reverse complement strand
CTGTAGTAAAGAAGGGAAGATGTGCGTTAAAGATCCAAAACCTATAGAATAAAAGGAAGGATGTGCATTAAAGATCCAACACCTATAGTAAAAAAAGGGAGGATATGCATTAAAGATCCAACACCTATAGTAAACAAAGAAGGATAGGCATTAAAGAACCAACACTTGTATTAAACAATGAAGGATGTGAATTAAAGATCCAACACTTATAGTAAACAAGGAA
>NW_013916475.1:0-223 GCF_000517525.1 Limulus polyphemus | reverse complement strand
GGCCACCACATGTTCGTTTTCACCAACTTTCTGAGACAACACTTCCAATTCTGACATTACTAGTATCATAATCCAGTATGTACGACAGTGAGGGATCTGGAAGCTTTAAAAGTGGAGCAGAGGACAGTTTTTCTTTCAATGTCTTGAAAGCATGCTGGCAAGAAACTGTCCATTCAGATTCACGCCTTTTTTAGTCAAATCATGTAGTGGAGTAGCTATAGTT
>NW_013916474.1:0-223 GCF_000517525.1 Limulus polyphemus | reverse complement strand
GTCAATAAGAAAACACAAGATTTAACAATACTGTGTACTGTCAATAAGAAGACACAAGATTTAACAATACTGTGTACTATCAATAACAAGCCATAAGATTTAACGATACTGTGTACTATCAATAACAGGCCACAAGATTTAACGAAACTGTGTATTGTCAATAAGAAGACAAAATATTTAACAATGCTGTGTACTGTCAATAAGAAGACACAAGATTTAACAA
>NW_013916473.1:0-223 GCF_000517525.1 Limulus polyphemus | reverse complement strand
CTTTTTATTGACAGTACACAGTATCGTTAAATCTTGTGGCTTGTTAGTGATAGTACATAGTATTGTTAAATCTTGTGTCTTCTTATTGACAGTACACAATATTGTTAAATCTTGTGTCTTCTTATTGACAGTACACAGTATTGTTAAATCTTGTGTCTTCTTATTGACAGTACACAGTATTGTTAAATCTCGTGTCATCTTATTGACAGTACATAGTATCGTT
>NW_013916472.1:0-223 GCF_000517525.1 Limulus polyphemus | reverse complement strand
GCCGTCAAATTTGCAGAAAAATTTATGAGGCAATTTCTCAATACCGCCAATTATATGAAGAACAGAAGAATACGATGCGACAAGCCACTCTAAATAAGTTTTTCATAAAAAAATCAGATAAATAGATTTTAATTCATTGCATTTTTTTCGTATTTTCTTATATACCTATACTTTGATTGAAAAATACGCAAAATAGAAATTAATTGTGAATGAGAATGAAAAT
>NW_013916471.1:0-221 GCF_000517525.1 Limulus polyphemus | reverse complement strand
AGAGGATAGTAGTAGCCCCTATGCATCTCCAGTTGTATTAGTTCCTAAAAAGGACGGCAAATTACGGTTCTGTGTGGATTTTCGTAAAGTAAACGGAGTAACAGTCAAAGACGTTTACCCGTTACCGAATATCCAAGAAACTTTAGATAGGTTAGGTAAAAGTAAATACTTTTCGTCTATGGATTACAAAGTGGTTATTGGCAAGTAGAAATAGAGGAAAA
>NW_013916470.1:0-328 GCF_000517525.1 Limulus polyphemus | reverse complement strand
ACCTTCTGTGAGTTATTATTAATCAAGGTCAAGTACCAAAAGCTTTTAATAAATACTTGGTGAAACCCCATCCTATCAGATTACCTTCTGTGAGTTATTATTAATCAAGGTCAGGTACCAAAAGCTTTTAACAAATACTTGGTGAAACCCCATCCTATCAGATTACCTTCTGCGAGTTATTATTAATCGATGTCAAGTAGCAAAAACTTTTAATAAATACTTGATGAAACCCCATCCTATCAGATTACCTTCTGCGAGTTATTATTAATCAAGGTCAAGTAGCTAAAGTTTTTAATAAATACTTGGTGAAACCCCATCCTATCAGACT
>NW_013916469.1:0-485 GCF_000517525.1 Limulus polyphemus | reverse complement strand
CGACCACAAAAATCGTAATAGTAATACTAGAAAGTTAGAATTTTGTATGAAAATGCTCAAGGTTTCCACGAACCTTCATATGAAATTTGAAGAAGATTCGTTTAAATGGGACGAAGTACAAGCACAAAACGCAAAACCTTCCATAACTCCCTTAAAACGAATAGTAGGAAGGTGAAACTATGCATGTAATTGCTCAACGATAAAGTGTACCCAAAATTGGAGAAGAACTATCAATACAGGATCCTCTGGTAACAACAAGTCGTACTCTGTTAACAAGAAATCGAGAAACAATCAGTAACCAAAAGCTTCAGTTCAATGCACAAACGCCTTTATTCAAGCCAATAAAAGAGAAACATAAGGCGATCACGAAAATAGTAATAGTAATACTAGAAAGTTAGAATTTTGTATGTAAATGCGCAAGATTTCCTCGAACTTTCATATGAAATTTGAAGAAGATTCGTCTAAATGGGACGAGGTACCGGTAC
>NW_013916468.1:0-222 GCF_000517525.1 Limulus polyphemus | reverse complement strand
GTAATGATAATATAGTTTACTAGTGAACATTACATGTGATTCAGACACAGCAAACAACTTGTAATGATAATATAGTTTACTAGTGAACATTACATGTAATCCAGACACTGCAAACAACTTGTAATGATAATATAGTTTACTAGTGAACATTACATGTGTTTCAGGCACTGCAAAACTTGTAATGATAATATAGTTTACTAGTGAACATTACATGTGATTCAG
>NW_013916467.1:0-393 GCF_000517525.1 Limulus polyphemus | reverse complement strand
TTTTCGACGAAATAAGCATTATCCAATATTTTTCTATTAATTTGGCGTCAAAAAAGTAGTTATTAAAATTTCAAAAAAATTTCATATTTTCACCTAAAAGCCAAGGCTATAGCCCATGTTTTTGCTAAAATTTTGAAAAAATTTCTTTTTCTTCATATCTTTGTGTTGAATGCCCTTGAACTAATAGTTTCAAAATGGGTATCCTTTCATCAATATTGCCAATAGTTATTTCATAACCTGTTATCAAAATTTCGGCTAGCTTCGATTTTACTGTCGTTGTTTTTTTGTCTCAAGTTATATTGTAAACAAAGAATATCTTTAAAAGTAAGAATATTCAAACAAAATTCCAACATCTAAAAGGCCATGACGTCTTCTTATAAAATAAACTCCACC
>NW_013916466.1:0-394 GCF_000517525.1 Limulus polyphemus | reverse complement strand
CCCTCTAGTTTACAATTGGGGTTACTGTGAATCTGTACAGAACTACACGAGAGCTATGTGCGCTAGCCGTCCCTAATTTAGTTCTCGAGTTACATCACACCAGAGGATATACGAGCAAAGAGATGCAGCGTGCAGTACGCCCAGCTAAACTGAGTTGATACGAGCAAAGAGATTTTGTTTATTTGTAGTTAAACACAAAGCCACACAAGGGGCTATCTGTGCTCTGGCCACCACGGGTATTGAAACCCGGTTTCTAGCGTTGTAAGTCCACTTTCAGCACTAGCAGAGAGATGCAGCGTAGATCGCTGAATTGATTAAAACAATAACACTACGAGTTTCAAATTTTAAGATATTATATATATATTTTAAATAAAAGAAGAATTAAACATAAAAC
>NW_013916465.1:0-552 GCF_000517525.1 Limulus polyphemus | reverse complement strand
TAAAGGTCTTTTAGTTTTCCTTCCACTAGATTTTGTTGGCATTGATATTGGTCGTTTTAGTCAGTTTTCAAGTATATTTGGTCGATTGTTATAACGGACTTTTGGTCTTTTTATCAATGTCAACAAAAACTGGAGGAAGGGGGTCCTTTTAGTCAGTTTTCCACTAGATATTTTTGACGAAAGTCGAAAAAATCGAGTGGAAGAAAACTAATAACACGTTTTCAAAATAACTGTCTTTTTAGGCCTTCTTAGACTAGATATTTTCGACTTTGATAGAGGTATTTTTAGTGTTTCTTACGCTATATTTTAATGACTTTCATAATGGTATTTCTTTTTAGGCCTTCTTAGACTAGATATTTTCGACTTTGATAGCGGTATTTTTAGTCTTTCTTACACTATATTTTAATGACTTTCATAATGGTGTTTTTAATCCTTCTTACACTATATTTTTTCGACTGTTATAAAGGTCTTTTAGTTTTCCTTCCACTAGATTTTGTTGACATTGATATGGGTCGTTTTAATCAGTTTTCAAGTATATCTGGTCGACTGTTA
>NW_013916464.1:0-543 GCF_000517525.1 Limulus polyphemus | reverse complement strand
AAACATTAGCCCAATACCAAACATTGTTCAATTCAGGTATTGGCTAATGGCGTTGGCTAATGGTTAGATGAATAATGTTTCTCATAAAATGGTAATAATGTTTACCAAACATTTTTCATCAAAACATTAGCCAATGCCAAACATTGTTCATCTAACCATTAGGCAATACCAAACATTGTTCATCTAACCTCTAATCCAATACCAAACATTGTTCATCTGACCATTAGCCAGTAACAAACATTTTCAATAAACAATGTTTGGTATTGACTAATGATTAGACAAACGGCTAATGGAAGGGTTAGATGATTAATGGTAGATATTAGCCAATAACAAACATTGTTCATATAACCATTAGTCAATACCAAACATTGTTCAGTCTAACCATTAGCCAATACCAAACATTGTTCATCTAGCCATTAGCCAGTAACAAACATTGTTTGTCTAATCATTAGTCAATACCAAACATTGTTTATTGAACCTTTAGCCAATATCTACCATTAATCATCTAACCATTAGCCAATACCAAACATTATTCGTTTATCC
>NW_013916463.1:0-222 GCF_000517525.1 Limulus polyphemus | reverse complement strand
GTCTTCTTATTGACAGTACACAATATCGTTAAATCAAGTGTCTTCTTATTGAGAGTACACATTATTGTTAAATCTTGTGTGTTCTTATGGACAGTACACAGTATAGTTAAATCTTGTGTCTTCTTATTGACAGTGCACAGTATCGTTAAATCAAGTGTCTTCTTATTGGAAGTACACAGTATCGTTAAATCTTGTGTCTTCTTATTGACAGTACACAGTATA
>NW_013916462.1:0-222 GCF_000517525.1 Limulus polyphemus | reverse complement strand
CCACTGGAGATGCATAGGGACTACTACTGTCCTCTATTACACCTTGTTCAAGCATTTCTTTTACGCATTCTTTTAATTCAATCCGGTATTTTTCGGGTACTCTATAAGGTCTCTGTGCTATAGGTTTATTATTGTTTAACACTATCTTATGTTTTACTTTGTTTGTGCAACCGTTAGGATCGTTTTCTCCTACAAATATATCTCGATATACACAAGAGCAAG
>NW_013916461.1:0-223 GCF_000517525.1 Limulus polyphemus | reverse complement strand
TTTGTGTTTTCTTATTGACAGTACACATTATTCTTTAATCTTCTGTTTTCCTACTGACAGTACACATTATCGTTAAATCTTGTGTCTTATTGATAGTACACAGTATCGATAAATCTTGTGTCTTCTTATTGACAGTACACAGTATCGTTAAATCTTGTGTCTTCTTATTGACAGGACACATTATTGTTAAATCTTGTGTTTTCTTACTGACAGTACACATTAT
>NW_013916460.1:0-222 GCF_000517525.1 Limulus polyphemus | reverse complement strand
GACAGAATACATTGTGGATAATCCATTAGACAGAATACATTGTGGATAATCCTTTAGATAGAATACATAGTGGATAATCCATTAGATAGAATACATAGTGGATAATCCTTTAGATAGAATGCATAGTGGATAATCCTTTAGACAGAATACTTAGTGGATAATCCTTTAGACAGAATACAGTGTGGATAATCCTTTAGATAGAATACATTGTGTATAATCCTT
>NW_013916459.1:0-514 GCF_000517525.1 Limulus polyphemus | reverse complement strand
GAGAGACAGAGTAACAAATATATAGATAGACAGAGATAGAGTAACAAATATATAGATAGACACAGAGATAGAGTAACAAATATATAGATAGACACAGATAGAGTAACAAATATAGATATAGTAACAAATATATATAGATAGACAGAGAGATAGAGTAACAAATATATAGATAGACAGAGAGATAGAGTAACAAATATATAAAGATAGACAGAGCTAGAGTAACAAATATATAGATAGATAGACTATTTGTTTATAGATAGACAGAGATAGAGTAACAAATATATAGATAGATAGAGTAACAAATATATAGATAGATAGAGTAACAAATATATATAGATAGACAGAGAGATGGAGTAGCAAATATATAGATAGACAGAGATAGAGTAACAAATATATATAGATAGAAAGAGAGATGGAGTAGCAAATATATAGATAGACAGAGAGATAGAGTAACAAATATATAGATAGACAGAGAGATAGAGTAACAAATATATAGATAGACAGAGAGATAGAG
>NW_013916458.1:0-258 GCF_000517525.1 Limulus polyphemus | reverse complement strand
GTTCTAATCCTGTTTAATATTTTTTTGGAAATGAGTAATACCGTCCTTTTCAAGAACCCTTCTGCTTCTTTTTCTTTGATTTACTCTGTGTTTCCTTATAGAGAATTTAATCATTTCATTTTTGTTTACAGTTGTACGTTTCTCTTAAAATATCTTTACATGAATAATTCTTTTTGTTTCTTATGCCTTCCCATTTTATACTGAGTCAGTATAAATGCATTATTTTGATTTATTCTATTTCGTTGTAACATTATTCTT
>NW_013916457.1:0-223 GCF_000517525.1 Limulus polyphemus | reverse complement strand
TTAAATCTTGTGTCTTTTTATTGACAGTACACAGTATCGTTAAATCTTGTGTCTTCTTATTGACAGTACACAGTATCGATAAATCTTGTGTCTTCTTATTGAAAGTACACAGTATTGTTAAATCTTGTGTCTTCTTATTGACAGTACATAGTATCGTTAAATCTTGTGTCTTCTTATTAACAGTACACATTATCGTTGAATATTGTGACTTCTTATTGACATT
>NW_013916456.1:0-221 GCF_000517525.1 Limulus polyphemus | reverse complement strand
ACAGTACACAATATTGTTAAATCTTGTGTCTTTTTATTGACATTACACAGTATCGTTAAATCTTGTGTCTTCTTATTGACAGTACACAGTATCGTTAATTCTTGTGTCTTCTTATTGACAGAACACAGTATCGTTAAATCTTGTGTCTTCTTATTGACAGTACACAGTATCGTTAAATCTTGTGTTTTTTATGGATAGTACACAGTATTGCTAAATCGTGT
>NW_013916455.1:0-223 GCF_000517525.1 Limulus polyphemus | reverse complement strand
TCTTGTGTCTTCTTATTGTATAGTACACAGTATCGTTAAATCTTGTGTCTTCTTATTGACAGTACACAGTATTGTTAAATCTTGTGTCTTCTTACTGAGAGTACACAGTATTGTTAAATCTTGTGTCTTCTTATTGACAGTACACAGTATTGTTAAATAGTGTGTCTTCTTATTGACAGTACACTGTATCGTTAATTCTTGTGTCTTCTGATTGACAGTACAC
>NW_013916454.1:0-559 GCF_000517525.1 Limulus polyphemus | reverse complement strand
GTAGTCCCAGTGTGTACATGGATACTACTGTAGTCCTGTGTGTACATGGATACTACTGTAGTCCCGACTGTGTACATGGGTACTACTGTAGTCCCCAGTGTGTACATGGACTACTGTAGTCCCCAGTGTGTACATGGGTACTACTGTAGTCCCGAGTGTGTACATGGATACTACTGTAGTCCCGAGTGTGTACATTTCCATGTACACACTCGGGACTACGGTAGTATCCATGTACACAGTGGGGACTACTGTAGTATCCATGTACACACTCGGGACTACAGTAGTATCCATGTACACACTGGGGACTACGGTAGTACCCTGGGGACTACAGTAGTAGTGTACATGGATACTACTGTAGTCCCCAGTGTGTACATGGGTACTACTGTAGTCCCCAGTGTGTACATGGATACTACTGTAGTCCCCAGTGTGTACATGGATACTACTGTAGTCCCCAGTGTGTACATGGATACTACTGTAGTCCCGAGTGTGTACATGGATACTACTGTAGTCCCGATGTGTACTGGGTACTACCGTAGTCCCGACTGTGTACATGGGTACT
>NW_013916453.1:0-221 GCF_000517525.1 Limulus polyphemus | reverse complement strand
AGTGGCAGGAAGAAAATTGTATCCAGAAGTTGCCCTGGCCGAGCCAATCTCCTGACATGAACCCCATCGAAAACCTCTGGGCCATACTCGACCGGCAAGTCAAGAAACAACCAAAAAAACCAACTTCGAAGAGCGATCTACTCTAAGTTTTGAAGCAAGAGTGGGCGAAAATACCACAATCTAAAATTGACGAGATGATTCTCACGATGCCCCAAAGGATC
>NW_013916452.1:0-223 GCF_000517525.1 Limulus polyphemus | reverse complement strand
AAAATCCGGTCTATGAAGGTCTAAAGAGAGAGTTATGAACGTCGACAAAATTTAGTAAAAAGAAAACTAAAAACTCGTTTTCAAAGTCATCAAAATCTAGTTTAAAACAGACTAAAAGGACCCTTATAAATGTCAACAAAATCTAGTGGAAAGAGGACTAAAAGACCGTTATAACAGTCGAAAAAATATAGTGGTAGAAGGACTTAAAAGACCGTCATTAAAG
>NW_013916451.1:0-221 GCF_000517525.1 Limulus polyphemus | reverse complement strand
CTGGTAGGTCTTTCAATATAGATGGAGAGTGGCTGGTAGGGCTTTTAATACAGATGGATAGTGGCTGGTAGGTATTTGATACAGATGGATAGTGGCTGGTAGGTCTTTAATACAGATGGATAGTGGCTGGTAAGTCTTTAATACAGATGGGTAGTGGCTGGTAGGTCTTCATTATATATGGATAGTGGCTGGTAGGTCATTCATTATATATGGATAGTGGC
>NW_013916450.1:0-223 GCF_000517525.1 Limulus polyphemus | reverse complement strand
CTGACTAACACTTGCTCATTGTATTAATAGACAGACTACACATTAACTAACAACTACCTCCTCACTGTATTAGTAGACAGACAATACAAAAACTGACAACTACCTCCTCACTGTATTAATAGACAGACAATCCAAAAACTAACAAATACCTCCTCACTGTATCAATAGACAGACAACACAAAACTGACAACTACCTCCTCACTGTATTAATAGACAGACAACA
>NW_013916449.1:0-502 GCF_000517525.1 Limulus polyphemus | reverse complement strand
GGATTTATCAACACTGTGTACTGTCAATTAGAAGACACAAGATTTAACAATACTGTGTCCTGTCAATAAGAAGATACAGGATTTATCAATACTGTGTACTGTCAATAAGAAGACACAAGATTTAATAATACTGTGTCCTGTCAATAAGAAGATAAAATTGGTAAATCTTGTCTTCTTATTGATAGTACACAGTATCGTTAAATCTTGTGTCTTCTTATTGACAGTACACAGTATTGATAAATCCTTATTGACAGTACACAGTATAAATCTTGTGTCTGCCAATACCGTTTAATCTCAATAAGAAGACACAAGATTTAACAATACTATTACTATCAATAAGAAGACACAAGATTTAACGATACTGTGTACTGTCAATAAGAAGACACAAAATTTAAAAATTTAAGTCCTGTCAATAAGAAGATACAGGATTTATCAACACTGTGTACTGTCAATTAGAAGACACAATATTTAACAATACTGTGTTCTGTCAATAAGAAGATAT
>NW_013916448.1:0-224 GCF_000517525.1 Limulus polyphemus | reverse complement strand
AAATGTGTTTATTAACTCATATATTTACAACATATCTACATGTGTTTCCTTAAGTTCGACTGGATTAAATAGGACCCTATACCTAGTATCGTTCTATTACACACTGTTGACTTTAGTCTGCAGACAATGTGTTTATTAACTCATCTATTTACAACATATCTTCATTGGTTTCCTCAAGTCCGAGTGGATTAAATAGATCCAATAACATTATCGATCTATGACCC
>NW_013916447.1:0-223 GCF_000517525.1 Limulus polyphemus | reverse complement strand
TGGTGTTAATTTGGACTTTCATATCACAGAAGAGATGGCATCCGTTTGCAGCATGCACGGAACAACAACTGGAGAAGACATTTTCATGGAAGTGCAGAAAACTTTGCAAGGCTATAACCTTCAGTGGAATCAGCTTCGATGTGTTACAGTTGATGGAACGAAAAAACATGGCTGGAGTGAGGAAGGGTCTGATGGGGCAGATACGAACTAAGTTGGAAGATCT
>NW_013916446.1:0-221 GCF_000517525.1 Limulus polyphemus | reverse complement strand
GATTAAGTGAATGTTAGGTCAGTAATGTTGAGTGAGGGCTCTGTCAGTAGATTAAATGAATGTTAGGTCAGTAATGTTGAGTGAAGGCTCTGTCAGTAGATTAAATGAATGTTAGGTCAGTAATGTTGAGTGAAGGCTGTCAGTAGATTAAATGAATGTTAGGTCAGTAATGTTGAGTGAAGGCCCTGTCAGTAGATTAAATGAATGTTAGGTCAGTAATG
>NW_013916445.1:0-368 GCF_000517525.1 Limulus polyphemus | reverse complement strand
CCATA
The DNA here is from genome assembly GCF_000517525.1 of Limulus polyphemus. Taxonomy (NCBI): domain Eukaryota; kingdom Metazoa; phylum Arthropoda; class Merostomata; order Xiphosura; family Limulidae; genus Limulus; species Limulus polyphemus. Next base: position 363 of record NW_013916445.1, on the reverse strand, counting down.
ATTCTATCAGTCAATTGATAATAATATACAAAACTATTTCCTATTCTGACACAAATTCAAGACCACTTGGAAAGACTCTTCGTCCAAAATCCACCACACTATTAACTACAATAACAACTGCGTTTTTATTGTAGTTAATAGCAACTGCGTTCTGACGGATCAAGAAAAAGTCAACCTGTTCAGAGTATACTAAAAAAACTGTTTTCACAACGCCCAATTCAACAAACTTTTCTCAAGGACATTACCGTAAAGTCAACACTCGTAATGATTAAAACATTCACATTTTAAAACCCATTTCTTTGTAAGTCTCAACCTTAACAAGACACCCACTGATATGAGTATAAACAGACCTATATCTCTCGC
>NW_013916444.1:0-220 GCF_000517525.1 Limulus polyphemus | reverse complement strand
CTATCGTTAAATCTTGTGTCTTCTTATTGACAGTACACAGTATCGTTAAATCTTGTGTCTTTTTATTGATAGTTCACAGTATTGCTAAATCTTGTGTCTTTTTATTGATAGTACACAGTACTGCTAATCCGTTTGTCTTCTTATTGACAGTACACAGTATTGTTAAACTTGTGTCTTCTTACTGAAAGTACACAGAATCGTTAAATCTTGTGTCTTCTTA
>NW_013916443.1:0-222 GCF_000517525.1 Limulus polyphemus | reverse complement strand
AGGTTGTGTTAGTTTTGTATTGTCTGTCTATTAATACAGAGAGGAGGTAGTTGTCAGTTTTTGTGTTGTCTGTCTACTAATACAGTGAGGAGGTAGTTGTCAGTTAATGTGTTGTCTGTCTTTTAATACAGTGAAGAGGTAGTTATCAATTTTTGTATTGTCTGTCTATTAATACAGTGATGAGGTAGTTGTCAATTTTTGTCTTGTCTGTCTACTAATACT
>NW_013916442.1:0-223 GCF_000517525.1 Limulus polyphemus | reverse complement strand
GTATGTGTACTGCAGGGAAGCTTTTGGTTACTGATTGTTTTTCGGCTTCTTGTTACCAGAGGGTTTTAAATTGATGATTTTTCACCAAATTTGGTATATAGGTACACTTTATCGTTGCTTAGTAATATGCAGAGTTTTACCTTCCTACTGTTTGTTTTAAAGGAGTTATGGAAGGTTTTGCGTTTTGTACCAGTACGTCGTTCCATTTGGCCGGATCATCTCC
>NW_013916441.1:0-223 GCF_000517525.1 Limulus polyphemus | reverse complement strand
CAGAAATATGTCTATCAAGGAAGAATACATCACAAATATGTCTATCAAGGAAGAATACACCAGAAATATGTCTATCAAGGAAGAATACATCACAAATATGTCTACCAAGGAAGAATACACCACAAATAATTCTATCAAGGAAGAATACATCACAAATATATCTATCAAGGAAGAATACATCACAAATATATCTACCAAGAAAGAATACACCACAAATATGTTT
>NW_013916440.1:0-374 GCF_000517525.1 Limulus polyphemus | reverse complement strand
CACTTTACAATGGACACATGTCAAACAAATTAATCTGGAACAACTTAGCTTGTAAAGACACAATTTTCAGTTTTATCTGGAACACTTTACAATGGTCACATGCCAAACAAATTAATCTGGAACAACTTAGCTTGTAAAGGATACACATTTTCAGTTTTATATGGAACACTTTACAATGGACACATGTCAAACAAATTAATCTGGAACAACTTAGCTTGTAAAGACACAAGTTTTCAGCTTTATCTGGAATACTTTACAATGATCACATGCCAAACAAATTGATCTGGAGCAACTTAGCTTGTAAAGGATACACATTTTTAGCTTTATCTGGAACTCTTTACAATGGACATATGCCAAACAAATTAATCTGGAAT
>NW_013916439.1:0-223 GCF_000517525.1 Limulus polyphemus | reverse complement strand
CCAATAATACCGGACATGAAGACAGGAGGATGTCACACATAGACACCGATCATAGACCAATAATACCGGACATGAAGACAGGAGGATGTCACACATAGACACCGATCATATACCAATAGTACCGGACATGAAGACAGGAGGATGTCACACATAGACACCGATCATAAACCAATAATACCGGACATGAAGACAGGAGGATGTCACACATAGACACCGATCATAA
>NW_013916438.1:0-223 GCF_000517525.1 Limulus polyphemus | reverse complement strand
CTTTTGATGTACGACTTTTTTCCAAGAGACTAATTACATTTATCAATTTACCATATATTATCTCCGAAGTTGCTAGTTTTCTTTTGATGTACGACTTTTTTCCAAGAGACTAATTACATTTATCAACTTACCATATATATTATCTCCGAAGTTGCTAGTTTTGTTTTTCGATGTACGACTTTTTTCCTAGAGACTAATTACATTTATCAATTTACCATATATA
>NW_013916437.1:0-433 GCF_000517525.1 Limulus polyphemus | reverse complement strand
CAAGATTTAACGATTCTCTGTACTTTCAGTAAGAAGACACAAGATTTAACGATACTGTGTACTGTCAATAAGAAGACACAAGATTTAACGAGTCTGTGTACTTTCAATAAGAAGACACAAGATTTACCAATACTGTGTACTGTCAATAAGAAGACACAAGATTTAACAAAACTGTGTACTGTCAATAAGAAGACACAAGATTTAACGATTCTGTGTACTATCATTTAACGATACTGTGTACTGTCAATAAGAAGACACAAGTATTTAACGATTCTGTGTACTTCAGTAAGAAGACACAAGATTTAACGATACTGTGTACTGTCAATAAGAAGACACAAGATTTAACGATACTGTGTACTGTCAATAAGAAGACACAAGATTTAACGATACTGTGTACTTTCAATAAGAAGACTCAAGATTTAACGATACTGTG
>NW_013916436.1:0-223 GCF_000517525.1 Limulus polyphemus | reverse complement strand
ATAAGGTTCCAAAATTATTCTAAACCAGAATTTTCTCAAATTTTAAAATATATTTAATTATGAAAATGTATTTAAAATTCATGAAACTGTTTTTAATCAACAGGCAGAAGTGAAATTTTCGGTGACTTATGTATGAAAATAATGATATGTAGTCGAGGAAAACCCAGGTTAAAGAGGTGACTGATTGTCGAAACAGCTTCAAACCTTAGATATATTCATTGTA
>NW_013916435.1:0-234 GCF_000517525.1 Limulus polyphemus | reverse complement strand
GAGTATGGTGATTATAAATTCGGTAACTACAGTTACAACTAGGTTCTATGAAGTAGTTGTACCAAGTAAGGCTAAAGATGAGTATGGTGGTTATAAATCGGTAACTAGAGTTACACCTACGTGTTCGTGGAGTTGTTGTACCAAATAACGCTAAAGATGAGTATGGGGTTACACATTCGGTAACTAGAGTTACACCTAGGTGTTCATGGAGTAGTTGTACCAAGTAAGGCTAAA
>NW_013916434.1:0-244 GCF_000517525.1 Limulus polyphemus | reverse complement strand
GTTGTCACAGGTAATAACGTTTGTATTTATCTGTGTAGAATATAGGTCTTTAAACAGTTGTCACAGGTAATAACGTTTGTATTTATCTGGTAGAATATAGGTTTTTAAAGTAGTTGTCACAGGTAATAACGTTTGTATTTATCTGTGTAGAATATAGGTTTTTAAACAGTTGTCACAGGTAATAACGTTTGTATTTATCTGTGTAGAATATAGGTTTCTAAAGTAGTTGTCACAGGTAATAACG
>NW_013916433.1:0-223 GCF_000517525.1 Limulus polyphemus | reverse complement strand
GACAGAACACAGTATCGTTAAATCTTTTGTGTTCTTATTGATAGTACACAGTATTTATAAATCTTGTGTCTTCTTATTGACAGAACACAGTATCGTTAAATCTTGTGTCTTCTTATTGACAGTACACAGTATTGTTAAATCTTGTGTCTTGTTATTGACAGTACACAGTGTCGTTAAATCTTGTGTATTCTTATTGAAAGTACTCAGTATCGTTAAATCTTGT
>NW_013916432.1:0-223 GCF_000517525.1 Limulus polyphemus | reverse complement strand
CTGTGTACTATCAATAATAAGACACAATATTCAACGATAATGTGTACTGTCAGTAAGAAAACACAAGATTTAACAATAATGTGTCCTGTCAATAAGAAGACAAGATTTAACGATACTGTGTACCGTCAATAAGAAGGCACAAGATTTAACTATACTGTGTACTGTCAATAAGAAGACACAAGATTTAACGATACTGTGTACTGTCAATAAGAATACACAAGAT
>NW_013916431.1:0-223 GCF_000517525.1 Limulus polyphemus | reverse complement strand
TCGACAGTTAATATTTATTGTAGTGATGTCGCTCTCATGGTATTAGTAAACACTTGGCAGTTAATGTTTATCTTTATTGTCGTAATATCGCCCACATGGTATTAGTAAACACTTGAAAGTTTATATTTATTTTTATTGTAGTAATATCGCTGTCATTGTATTAGTAAACACTTGACAGTTAATATTTATCTTTATTGTAGTAATATCGCTCTCATGGTATTAG
>NW_013916430.1:0-241 GCF_000517525.1 Limulus polyphemus | reverse complement strand
GATTTAACGATACTATGTACTGTCAATAAGAAGACAAAAGATTTAACGATACTCTGTACTATCAATAAGAAGACACAAGATTTAACGATACTCTGCACTGTCAATAAGAAGACACAAGATTTAACGATACTTTGTACTGTCAATAAGAAGACACAAGATTTAACGATACTGTGTACTGTCAATAAGATGACACAAGATTTAAAGATACTATGTATTTTCATAAAGAAAACACAAGATTTAA
>NW_013916429.1:0-223 GCF_000517525.1 Limulus polyphemus | reverse complement strand
GTTGTACCAAATAACGCTAAAGATGAGTATGGTGGTTACAAATTCGGTAAGTAGAGTTACAACTAGGTGTTTATGGAGTAGTATTACAAAGTAACGCTAAAGATGTGTATGGTGGTTAAAAATTCGGTAACTAGAGTCACACCTAGGTATTCATGGAGTAGTTTTACCTAATAACGCTAAAGATGAGTATGGTGGTTATAAGTTCGGTAACTAGAGCTACGAC
>NW_013916428.1:0-254 GCF_000517525.1 Limulus polyphemus | reverse complement strand
TTATGAATTCGGAAACTATAGTTCCACCTAGGTGTTCATGGAGTAGTGGTACCATGTAAGGCTAAAGATGAGTATGGTGGTTATAAATTCTGTAACTATAGTTACACCTAGGTGTTCGTTGAGATGTTGTACCAAATAACGCTAAAGATGAGTATGGTGGTTATAAATTATGTAACTAGAGATACACCTAAGTGTTCATGGAGTAGTTTTGCCATGTAAGGCGAAAGATGAGTATGGTGGTTATAAATCTATAA
>NW_013916427.1:0-223 GCF_000517525.1 Limulus polyphemus | reverse complement strand
TTTAGCCTTACTTGGTAGAACCACTCCATGAACACCTAGGAGTAACTCTTTTTACCGAATTTATAACCACCATACTCATCTTTAGCCTTACTTGGTACAACTACTCCACGAACACCTAGGTGTAACTCTAGTTACTGAATTTATTACCAACATACTCGTCTTTAGCCTTATTTGGTACAACTGCTCCATGTACACTTAGGTGTCACTCTAGTTACCGAATTTG
>NW_013916426.1:0-258 GCF_000517525.1 Limulus polyphemus | reverse complement strand
TAACACTAAATGCATGTAATTACGTTATAAAACGTTAATTACGTTATAAAACGCATTCACAAACACGAATGAGTAATAGAAGCAGATATAAACTATTGATAAAAGGTAATATTATTTTATTTTCAGAGCCTCTATTGGTGATACATTAACTTCAACATCACCATTACTGTACGGTTTTTCGTCATCAGCGTTCACATTGGCTGAATTTTCTTCCAATGATGCACATAATTTTTCGTTATATATTGTTGTTCTACAGTC
>NW_013916425.1:0-223 GCF_000517525.1 Limulus polyphemus | reverse complement strand
AATTTGTACTTGTTGGTATTCACCCTTTGGTAGAGAGATAGTGTAATATGTAGGAGTTGGTATTCACCCTTTGGTAGAGAGATGATGTAATATCTAGGAGTTGGTATTCACCATTTTGGTAGAGAGATGGTGTAATTTGTAGTTGTTGGTATTCATCCCTTTGGTAGAGAGATAGTGTAATTTGTAGGAGTTGGTATTCACCCTTTTGGTAGAGAGATGATGT
>NW_013916424.1:0-223 GCF_000517525.1 Limulus polyphemus | reverse complement strand
TGTACTGCAGTGAAGCTTTTGGTTACTGATTGTTTTTCGATTTCTTGTTACCAGAGGGTCCTAAATTGATGATTCTTCACCAAATTTGGTATGTAGGTACTTTTTAACGTTGCGTAGTTATGTGCAGAGTTTTACCTTCCTACCCTTTGTTTTAAGGGAGTTATGGAACGTTTTGCGTTTTGTACCAGTACTTCGTTCCATTTGGACGGATCTTCTCGAAATA
>NW_013916423.1:0-439 GCF_000517525.1 Limulus polyphemus | reverse complement strand
TATGTTAAGTCGAGTCCTATGTTGTATATAATCTGATTTATATATGTTAAGTGAGTCCTATGTTGTATATAATCTGATTTATATATGTTAAGTCAGTCCTATGTTGTATATAATCTGATTTATATATGTTAAGTCAGTCCTGTGTTGTATATAATCTGATTTATATATGTTAAGTCAGTCCTATGTTGTATACTTAACATATATAAATCAGATTATGAGTCCTGTGTTGTATATAATCTGATTTATATATATGTTAAGTCAGTCCTGTGTTGTATGTAATCTGATTTATATATGTTAAGTGAGTCCTGTGTTGTATATAATCTGATTTATATATGTTAAGTCAGTCCTATGTTGTATATAATCTGATTTATATATGTTAAGTCAGTCCTGTGTTGTATGTAATCTGATTTATATATGTTAAGTCAGTCCTATGTTGTAT
>NW_013916422.1:0-223 GCF_000517525.1 Limulus polyphemus | reverse complement strand
AAAGCTACAATTGTAGCTCCCTGATTTGGTATTGCATATGCCTCAGGCCACTTGGTGAAATAATCCATCACCACACAAATGTACCTGTTTCCAGCATGAGTTTGGGGCAGAGAACCAGCAATGTCAATGGTTACTCTTTCCATTGGTGCACCAACTTGATATAACTTCATTGGAGCACGTCCCTTATGCTTGGGTCCCCTTTTAGCACAACATGTACTGCATG
>NW_013916421.1:0-223 GCF_000517525.1 Limulus polyphemus | reverse complement strand
TGTCAATAAGAAGACACAAGATTTAACAATACTGTGTCCTGTCAATAAGAAGACAAAAGATTTTACGATACTGTGTACTGTCAATAAGAAGACACAAGATTTAACAATACTGTGTCCAGTCAATAAGAAGATACAGGATTTATCAATACTGTGTCCTGTCAATAAGAAGATACAGGATTTATCAATACTCTGTACTGTCAATAAGAAGACACAAGATTTAACG
>NW_013916420.1:0-266 GCF_000517525.1 Limulus polyphemus | reverse complement strand
TTTTCTCCAACACTCACAACTCTGTGACGTTCTTATTCTCCAATGAGAAAGTCACAGAGTTGTAAATATTGGAGAATAAGAAAGTCACAAAGTTGTAAATGTTGGAGAATGAGAAAGTCACAGAGTTGTAAATATTGGAGAATAAGAAAGTCACAAAGTTGTAAATGTTGAAGAATAAGAAAGTCACAAAGTTGTAAATGTTGGATAATAAGAAAGACACAAAGTTGTAAATGTTGGAGAATAAGAAAGTCACAGTGTTGTAAATA
>NW_013916419.1:0-401 GCF_000517525.1 Limulus polyphemus | reverse complement strand
AGATATTGAGTTCTCCTAGAACAAGTAGTTTTTAAGACATAATCATTTTAGATATTGAGTTTTCCTAGAACAAGTAGTTTTTAAAACATAATCATTTTTGATATTGAGTTTTCTTGGAACAAGTAGTTTTTAAGACATAACAATATCTAAAATGAAAAAACTACTTGTTCTAGGAAAACTCAATATCTAAAATGATTATGTCTTAAAAACTACTTGTTCCAAGAAAACTCAATATCTAAAATGATTGTGTCCTAAAAAACTACTTGTTCTAGGAAAACTCAATATCTAAAATGATTATGTCTTAAAAACTACTTGTTCGAAGAAAACCCAATATCTAAAATTATTATGTCCTAAAAACTACTTGTTCTAGGAAAACTAGGACATAATCATTTTAGATATTG
>NW_013916418.1:0-240 GCF_000517525.1 Limulus polyphemus | reverse complement strand
AAAAGTATGCTGTGTTATATTAGACTTGTTGTGTAAGTAATAGCACTGTAATGTCTTCCATTAAAAGTATGCTGTGTTATAGTAGACTTGTTGTGTAATAGCCCTGTAATTTCTTCCATTAAAAGTATGCTGTGTTATATTAGACTTGTTATGTAAGTAATAGCACTGTAATGTCTTCCATTAAAAGTGTGCTGTGTTATAGTAGACTTGTTGTGTAATAGCCCTGTAATTTCTTCCATT
>NW_013916417.1:0-223 GCF_000517525.1 Limulus polyphemus | reverse complement strand
GTAGTGACACAATTATAAAAAAAGAACTTGGGTTGTACAGAGGGATTTACTAAGAAAACAAAAAATTCTAGGAACTTGTACAATAGAACTTTTATCAGGACTTATATTACAAGGAATTACAGTGTAGTGACACAATTATAAAAAAAGAACTTGGGTTGTACAGAGGGATTTACTAAGAAAACAAAAAATTCTAGGAACTTGTACAATAGGACTTTTATCAGGA
>NW_013916416.1:0-222 GCF_000517525.1 Limulus polyphemus | reverse complement strand
AGGTACTTCTAATAACCCACTTTACATAAAGGGTTAACAGGTACTTCTAATTGCCCATTCTACATATAGGGTTAACAGGTACTTCTAATCACCCACTTTACATAAAGGGTTAACAGATACTTCTAATCACCTATTCTACATAAAGGGTTAACAGGTACTTCTAATCACCCACTTTACATAAAGGGTTAAAAGGTACTTCTAATCACCCACTTTACATAAAGG
>NW_013916415.1:0-240 GCF_000517525.1 Limulus polyphemus | reverse complement strand
TATACAATAAGAACACACAAGTATTTAACGATAATGTGTACTCTACAGTAAGAAACACAAGATTTAACGATACTGTGTACTATCAATAAGAAGACACAAGATTTAACGATACTGTGTACTGTCAATAAGAAGACACAAGATTTAACGATATTGTGTACTGTCAATAAGAAGACACAAGATTTAACGATACTGTGTACTGTCAACAAGAAGACACAATATTCAACGATAATGTGTACTGTC
>NW_013916414.1:0-223 GCF_000517525.1 Limulus polyphemus | reverse complement strand
AATAAGAATTAGACAAGAACATATTAATACAGGCAGTATCGTTAGACACTACTAATAGGAATTAGACAAGAACATATTAATACAGGCAGTATCGTTAGACACTACTAATAGGAATTAGACAAGAACATATTAATACAGGCAGTATCGTTAGACACTACCGATACAAATTAGACAAGAACATATTAATACAGGCAGTATCGTTAGACACTACCAATACGAATTA
>NW_013916413.1:0-229 GCF_000517525.1 Limulus polyphemus | reverse complement strand
CCTAATTATTTACTACATGTCATCTAATTATATACTACATGTCATCTCCTAATTATTTACTACATGTCATCTCCTAATTATTTACTACATGTCATCTAATTATTTACTACATATCATCTCCTAATTATATACTACATGTCATCTCCTAATTATTTACTACATGTCATCTCCTAATTATATACTACATGTCATCTCCTAATTATATACTACATGTCATCTCCTAATTGTT
>NW_013916412.1:0-220 GCF_000517525.1 Limulus polyphemus | reverse complement strand
AAATACCTAGGTGTAACTATAGTTACCGAATTTATAACCATCATACTCATATTTAGCCTTACTTGGTACAACTACTCCATAAATATCTAGGTGTAACTATAGCTACCGAATTTATAACCACCATACTCATCTTTAGCCTTACTTGGTACAACTACTCCATGAACACTTAGGTGTAACTCTAGTACAGAATTTATAACCACCATACTCATTTTAGCCTTAC
>NW_013916411.1:0-223 GCF_000517525.1 Limulus polyphemus | reverse complement strand
AAACTGGCATGTGCTCTTCGTAGTGATGTAATGTCTAAATCACAAGTTTGTTTAAACTGGGATGTGCTCTTCGTAGTGATGTACTGTCTAAATCACAAGTTTGTTTAAACTAGGATGTGCTCTTCGTAGTGATGTAATGTCTAAATCACAAGTTTGTTTAAACTAGGATGTGCTCTTCGTAGTGATGTACTGTCTAAATCACAAGTTTGTTTATCTGGGATGT
>NW_013916410.1:0-223 GCF_000517525.1 Limulus polyphemus | reverse complement strand
GGTTATAAATTTTGTAACTAGAGTTACACCTAGGTGTATATGGAGTTCTTGTACCAAGTAAGGCTAAAGATAAGTAAGGTGGTTATAAATTCGGTAACTAGAGTTACACCTAGGTATTCGTGGAGTTGTTGTACCAAGTAAGGGTAACGATGAGTGTGGTGAATATAAATTAGGTAACTAGAGTTACACCTAGTTATTCGTGGAGTTGTTGTACCAAAAAACG
>NW_013916409.1:0-405 GCF_000517525.1 Limulus polyphemus | reverse complement strand
CACTGGATGTTGTTTCTTCCTGTGTTAGAAATTTGAATACACTTGTTTCCTATGTTTTTTGGAACAGATAATACAATATACTGGAAAATGTATATCCTAACACAAAATTCCTACGCTCATTCGAAAATGTATCGATAACAGTAGGGAAGCGTTTCTATTATGAAACAAGCCATCACACCAAAGAACAGAAGTTAAATGTATTTATTTGGAACAGGCATTCATTAAGAAGATATATCTTCAGAGGTCCAATATGTGTGGTTGCTACTGAATTATTTATTAAATTTAGTTGAGATTCAGCATATGTCCACACACATCTTATTATCCAGTCTGAAATAATCTCTGCTCGCTTTAATGAAAACTGAAACTAGTAACTAAGTCGAACTTTATTCAGATGATATAATGGAA
>NW_013916408.1:0-223 GCF_000517525.1 Limulus polyphemus | reverse complement strand
GACACTTACTATCTATCAGTCCACTGACACTTACTCTCTATCAGTCCACTGACACTTACTCTCTATCAGTCCACTGACACTTACTATCTATCAGTCCACTGACACTTACTCTCTATCAGTCCACTGACACTTACTATCTATCAGTCCATTGACACTTACTATCTATCAGTCCATTGACACTTACTATCTATCAGTCCACTGACACTTACTATCTATCAGTCCA
>NW_013916407.1:0-895 GCF_000517525.1 Limulus polyphemus | reverse complement strand
AAGTTACAGAGAACTATATACCTAAACAGCAGCAGGCCACATATCTAAGTTACAGAAAACTTTATACCTAGACAGCAGCAGCCCACATATCTAAGTTACAGAGAACTATATACCTAAACAGCAGCAGGCCACATATCTAAGTTACAGAGAACTATAAGAGAACTATATACCTAGACAGCAGCAGGCCACATATCTAAGTTACCGAGAACTATATACCTAGACAGCAGAAGCCACATATGTAAGTTACTGAGAACTATATACCTAGACAGCAGGCCACATGCTGCTGTCTAGAATATAGTTCTCTCTAACTTAAATATGTGTCCTGCTGATGTCTCGGTATATAGTTCTCTGTAACTTAGATATGTGGCTTGCTGCTGTCTTGGTATATAGTTCTCTGTAACTTAGATATGTGGCCTGCTGCTGTCTAGGTATATAGTTCTCAGTAACTTAGATATGTGGCCTGCTGCTGTCTAGGTATATAGTTTTCGGTAACTTAGATATATCAAGGTATATAGTTCTCAGTAACATAGATATGTGGCCTGCTGATGTCTAGGTATATAGTTTTCAGTAACTTAGATATGTGGCCAGAGAACTATATACCTAGACAGCAGCAGGCCACATATCTAAGTTACCGAGAACTATATACCTAGACAGCAGAAGCCACATATGTAAGTTACTGAGAACTATATACCTAGACAGCAGGCCACAACGTATATATGTTACTGAGAACTAAATACCTAAACAGCAGCAGGCCACGTATCTAAGTTACAGAGAACTATATACCTAGACAGCAGCAAGCAACGTATCTAAGTTACCGAGAACTATATACCTAAACAGCAGTAGGCCACGTATATATGTTACTGAGAACTAAATACCTAAACAGCAGCAGGCCACG
>NW_013916406.1:0-243 GCF_000517525.1 Limulus polyphemus | reverse complement strand
ACTGGCTAATGGTTAGATTGAACAATGTTTGGTATTGTCTAATGGTTAGATGAACAATGTTTGGTATTGATAATGGTTAGATGAACAATATTTGGTATTGGCTAATGGTTAGATGAACAATGTTTGGTATTGGCTAATGGTTAGATGAACAGTGTTTGGTATTGCCTAATGGTTAGATGAACAATGTTTGGTATTGGCTAATGGTTAGATTAATAATGTTTGCTTTTGGCTAATGGTTAGATT
>NW_013916405.1:0-223 GCF_000517525.1 Limulus polyphemus | reverse complement strand
CCTAGGTGTTTATGGAGTAGTTGTACCAAGTAATTCTAGAGATGAGTATGGTGGTTATAAATTCGGTAACTAGAGTTACACCTACGTGTTCGTGGAATTGTTGTACTACATAACGCTAAAAACGAGTATGGTGGTTATAAATTCGGTAACTAGAGTTACACCTAGGTGTTCGTGGAGTTCTTGTACCAAATAACGCTAAAGATGAGTATGGTGGTTACAAATT
>NW_013916404.1:0-223 GCF_000517525.1 Limulus polyphemus | reverse complement strand
TATAACTCAGATTTCCTGTATTTCTTGTGTCTGGAATTATTGTCCAATACTAACAGATCTTACAACTAAGATTTCCTTTATTCCTTGGGTTTTGAATCATTGTTTAATACGAACAGATCTTACTACTATGATTTCCTGTATTCCTTGTGTCTTGAATCATTGTCCAATATGAACAAATCTTACAACTATGATTTCCCGTATTCCTTGTGTCTTGAATGATTGT
>NW_013916403.1:0-223 GCF_000517525.1 Limulus polyphemus | reverse complement strand
GACAAAAGATTTAACAATACTGTGTACTGTAATAAAGAAGACACAAGATTTAACGATATTGTGTACTGTCAATAAGAAGACACAATATTTAACAATACTGTGTACTGTCAATAAGAAGACACAAGATTTAACAATACTGTGTACTATCAATAAGAAGAAAAAATATTTAACAATACCGTGTACTGTCAATAAGAAGACACAATATTTAACAATACTATGTACT
>NW_013916402.1:0-621 GCF_000517525.1 Limulus polyphemus | reverse complement strand
CTTTACACATTATATAGTATAGGATACACTAACGTGACGTTTAGGCGGTTCGTTTAACTATTATATGTGATTTACGTGTTTTTGGAAGGTGGTTAATGAAAGTGACCAAAACGCTACATTAATTTATTGACGACCTAATATGTTGTGAATTTATGAAACTGATAAAAAGATACGGTGCTGTCAAGATAAAAGAATACGGTACTGTCAAGATATGGAACTGATAAAAGGATACGGTACTGTCAAGATAAAAGGATACGATACTGTCAAGATATGGAACTGATAAAAGAATACGGTACTGTCAAGATAAAAGGATACGGTACTGTCAAGATAAAAGGATACGGTACTGTCAAGATATGGAACTGATAAAAGAATACGGTACTGTCAAGATAAAAGGATACGGTACTGTCAAGATAAAAGGATACGGTACTGTCAAGATATGGAACTGATTAAAGGATACGGTACTGTCAAGATAAAAGGATACGATACTGTCAAGATATGGAACTGATAAAAGGATACGGTACACTCAAGATATGGAACTGATTAAAGGATACGGTACACTCAAGATATGGAACTGATAAAAGGATACGGTACACTCAAGATATGGAACTGATAAAAGGATAC
>NW_013916401.1:0-223 GCF_000517525.1 Limulus polyphemus | reverse complement strand
GAGTTTGATTTGACAAAATATGATGCTAGTTATATGTCAGGACAAGATGTGGGTTGTAAGGTATAGCTTGATTTGAAAAAATATAATGCTAGTTATATGTCAGAACAAGATGTGGGCTGTAAGGTATAGCTTGATTTGACAAAATATGAGGCTACTTATATGTCAGGACAAGATGTGGGTTGTGAGGTAGAGCTTGATGTGAAAAAATAATGCTAGTTATATC
>NW_013916400.1:0-238 GCF_000517525.1 Limulus polyphemus | reverse complement strand
GGACTTTGATAACGGGTCTTTTTTGTCCTTCTAGCACTAATTTTTTGGACTTTGATAACGGTCTTTTTAGTCTTTCTTACACTAGATTTTGTAGACTATGATAACAGTCTTTTTAGTCCTTCTTCCACTAGATTTTGTTTACTTTGATAATGGTATTTTTAATACTTCTTACACTAGATTTTGTCGACTTTGATAAGAGTGTTTTTAGTCCTTCTTCCGCTAGATTTTGTTGACTATT
>NW_013916399.1:0-223 GCF_000517525.1 Limulus polyphemus | reverse complement strand
AACCCCAATACTCATCTTTAGCGTTATTTGGTATAACAAATCCACGAACACCTAGGTGTAACTCTAGTTACCGAATTTGTAACCACCATACTTATCTGTAGCGTTATTTGGTACAACAACTCCACAAATACCTAGGTGTAACTATAGTTACCGAATTTATAACCACCATATTCATCTTTAGCCTTATTTGGTACAACTATTCCATAAACACCATTGTGTAACT
>NW_013916398.1:0-407 GCF_000517525.1 Limulus polyphemus | reverse complement strand
TTTTTGCGAATTTTATAGTCGTTTTATGTTACTCTTTTCTTTCAGAAAAGCCAATCGTATGTGTACTGCAGTGAAGCTTTTGGTTATTGATTGTTTTTCGCTGGTAACAAGAAATTCAATTTAGGACCCTTTTGGTGAAGAATCATTTGGTATGTAGGTACACTATAACGTTGCCTAGTAATATGAAGAGTTATACCTTACTACTGTGTGTTCTAAAGGAGTTATGGAACGTTTTACGTTTTGTACCAGTATTTCGTTCCATTTGGACGGATATTCTCAAAATCTATTCAAGAACGTTCGTTGCATACTTGCGTATTTACATTCAAAATTCTAGCCTTGTATTATCATTTTTGCGACTTTTGTGGTCGTTTTATGTTACTCTTTTATTGGTCTTTCTGAAAGCGTAT
>NW_013916397.1:0-707 GCF_000517525.1 Limulus polyphemus | reverse complement strand
TTAAATATTGTTGCTTTTTATGGATAGTACACAGTATTGCTAAATCGCAATAAGAAGACACACTGTGTACTCTTATTGTTAAATCTTGTGTCTTCTTATTGACAGTCCTCAGTATAGTTAAATCTTGTGTCTTCTTATTGACAGTGCACAGTATCGTTAAATCTTGTGTCTTTTTACTGACAGTACGATACTGTTCACTGTCAAAAAGAAGACACAAGATTTAACGATACTGTGTACTGTCAATAAGAAGAAAAAGATTTAACGATAATGTGTACTTTCAATAAGAAGACACAAGATTTAACAATATTGTGTACTGTCAATAAGAAGACACAAGATTTAACGATACTAAGTTAAATCTTGTGTCTTTTTATTGACAGTACTTAACGATACTGTTAAGAAACAATATTCAAAGATAATGTGCACTGTCAGTAAGAAAACACAAGATTTAACAATAATGTGTCCTGTCAATAAAAAGACACAAGATTTATTGGCAGTACACAGTATCGTTAAATCTTGTGTCTTCTTATTGACAGTACACAGTATCGAAAAATATTGTGTCTTCTTGTTGACAGTACACAGTATCGTTAAATCTTGTGTCTTCTTATTGACAGTACATATTATCGTTAAATCTTGTGTCTTCTTATTGAAAGTACACAGTATCGTTAAATCTTGTGTCTTCTTATTGACAGTACACAGTATCGTAAAAT
>NW_013916396.1:0-223 GCF_000517525.1 Limulus polyphemus | reverse complement strand
TGTAAGGGGCTTGCCATTGTCTGGGGCTGATTAAGTCGATGGTCAATGTATCCTCCTTGTGTAACACACAGCAAATCGTTCTTTAACATATCTAATTCGCTTTTAAATTTACTGATGTTTTTCATTTGTACCTCTTGTTTCCTTTCTTGTTCCCGTTGCCACTGCTGTAATCTTTCTTCTTGTTTATTTTCTTTCTCCTCGAACCACTGCTGTAGTCTCTCTT
>NW_013916395.1:0-225 GCF_000517525.1 Limulus polyphemus | reverse complement strand
TAAACGTTGTACATTTGTAAAGTTTCGTTTATCACCCATTCAAGCCGACTTGTCGGAACGTTGTACATTTGTAATAAAGTCTCTTTCACTACCCATTCAAACCGACTTGTCGAAACGTTGTACATTTGTAATAAAGTTTCTTTCACTACCCATTCAAACCGACTTGTCTAAACGTTGTACATTTGTAATGAAGTTTCTTTCACTACCCATTCAAACCGACTTGTC
>NW_013916394.1:0-223 GCF_000517525.1 Limulus polyphemus | reverse complement strand
AGGTGTTTTATTATAGATGGATAGTGGCTGATAAGTCTTTTACTACTAGATAGGAATGGCTGGTAGGTCTTTTATTACAGATGGATTGTGGCTGGTAGGTCTTTTATTACAGAAGGATTGTGGCTGGTAGGTCTTTTATTATAGATGGATATTGACTGGTAGGTGTTTTATTATAGATGGATAGAGGCTGATAAGTCTTTTACTATAGATAGAGAATGGCTGG
>NW_013916393.1:0-223 GCF_000517525.1 Limulus polyphemus | reverse complement strand
CACTGATGCTATCTATAACTTTCACTTTGTCTACAGACGTCATTTATAACCTTTACTTTGTCTACAGATGTTATTTATAACCTTTACTTTGTCTACAGATGTTATTTATAACCTTTGCTTTGTCTACAGATGTTATTTATAACCTTTGCTTTGTCTACAGACGTCATTTATAACCTTTACTTTCTCACAGATGTTATTTATCACCTTTTCTTTGTCTACAGAT
>NW_013916392.1:0-223 GCF_000517525.1 Limulus polyphemus | reverse complement strand
GTTACACCTACGTGTTCGTGGAGTAGTTGTACCAAGTAAGGCTAAAGATGAGTATGGCGGTTATCAATTCGGTAACTAGAGTTACACCTAAGTGCTCGAAGTGTAGTTGTACCAAGTAAGGCTAAAGATGAGTATGATGGTTATAAATTCGGTAACTGGAGTTACACCTAGGTGTTCATGGAGTAGTTGTACCAAATAAGGCTAAGGATGAGTATGGTGGTTG
>NW_013916391.1:0-222 GCF_000517525.1 Limulus polyphemus | reverse complement strand
TAAACACATATGTACAACACACAAATATACGTAGAAGCACACACAATACACGCACATGCTTTATCACAAAGCTGTGTAACCACGTGCACACTCATCACACTATTTGTATCAACTGCCTGTAAGCATTGTATTGTCTTACAACATTATGTGCAGAGGCGACCGCAGGAATGAACTCTCATTGCAGGTACTTACACAAAAAGCGCTCCGATATCCAGTCACAAA
>NW_013916390.1:0-226 GCF_000517525.1 Limulus polyphemus | reverse complement strand
AAAGGAGACTGCTAACTACCATCAAGTGTAACAGCAGTCTCTAGTAAAGGAGACTGCTAACTACCATCAAGTGTAACAGCAGTCTCTACTAAAGGAAACTGCTAACTACCATCAAGTGTAACAACAGTCTCTAGTAAAGGAGAGTGCTAACTACCATCAAGTGTAACAGCAGTCTCTAGTAAAGGAGACTGCTAACTACCATCAGCTGTAACAGCAGGATCTCCTA
>NW_013916389.1:0-224 GCF_000517525.1 Limulus polyphemus | reverse complement strand
AATAAGAAGACACAAGATTTAACGATACTGTGTACTGTCAATAAAAAGACACAAGATTTAACGATACTGTGTACTGTCAATAACTAGACACAAGATTTAACAATACTGTGTACTGTCAATAAGAAGACACAGGATTTAACGATACTGTGTACTGTCAAAAAGAGACACAAGATTTAACGATATTGTTTACTTCAATAAGAAGACACAAGATTTAACGATAATGT
>NW_013916388.1:0-355 GCF_000517525.1 Limulus polyphemus | reverse complement strand
TAAATTGATGATTCTTCATCAAATTTGGTATGTAGGGGAGTAACATAAAACGACCACAAAAGTCGCAAAAATGACAATAGAAGGCTAGAATTTTGCATGTAAATACGCAAGTATGCAACGATCGTTCTTGAAAAAATTTCGAGAAGATCCGTTCAAATGGAACGAAGTACTGGTACAAAACGAAAAACGTTCTATAACTATTTTAAAACAAACAGTAGGAAGGTAAAACTCTGCATATTTCTACGCAACGTTAAAGTGTATTTTATTGGCTTTTCTGAAAGCGAATGTGTACTGCAGTGAAGCTTTTGGTTACTGATTGTTTTCGTATTTCTTGTTACCAGAGGGTCCTAAATTG
>NW_013916387.1:0-252 GCF_000517525.1 Limulus polyphemus | reverse complement strand
TGTTTATAAGCTGTTGTCAGCTCCAGTGTGTCAGTGAATACTTGTTTATAAGCTGTTGTCAGCTCCAGTGTGTCAGTGAATACTTGTTTATAAGCTGTTGTCAGCTCCGGTGTGTCAGTGATTACATGTTTATAAGCTGTTGTCAGCTCCAAGTGTGTCGGTGAATACTTGTTTATAAGCTGTTGTCAGCTCCAGTGTGTCAGTGAATACTTGTTTATAAGCTGTTGTCAGCTCCAGTGTGTCAGTGAATAC
>NW_013916386.1:0-223 GCF_000517525.1 Limulus polyphemus | reverse complement strand
AAAGTTACTGTGTACTGTCAATAAGAAGAGACAAGATTTAACGATACTATGTACTGTCAATAAGAAGACACAAGATTTAACGATACTGTGTACTTTCAATAAGAAGACACAACAATTAACGATACTGTGTATTTTCAATAAGAAGACATAAGATTTAATTATACTGTGTACTGTCAATAAGAAGACTCAAGATTTAACAATACTGTGTACTCTCAGTGAGAAG
>NW_013916385.1:0-634 GCF_000517525.1 Limulus polyphemus | reverse complement strand
TATCAATAAAAAGACACAAGATTTAACGATACTGTGTACTTTCAATAAGAAGACACAAGATTTAACGATACTGTGTACTGTCAATAAGAAGACACAAGATTTAATGATACTGTGTACTATCGATAAGAAGACTTAAGATTTAACGATAATGTGTACTGTCATTAAGAAAACACAAGATTTAACAATAATGTGTTCTTTTTATTGACAGTACACAGTATTGTTAAATCTTGTGTCTTTTTATTGACAGTACACAGTTTTGTTAAATCTTGTGTCTTCTTATTGAAAGTACCTGTATCGTTAAATCTTGTGTCTTCTTATTGAAAGTACACAGTATCGTTAAATCTTGTGTCTTTTTATTGATAGTTCTTGTGCTTCTTATTGACAGTACACAGTATGTTAAAACACAAGATTTAACGATATTGTGTACTGTCAAAAAGAAGACACAAGATTTAACGATACCGTGTACTTTCAATAAGAAGACACAAGATTTAACGATACCGTGTACTTTCAATAAGAAGACACAAGATTTAACAATTCTGTGTACTATCAATAAGAATACACACGATTTAGCAATACTGTGTACTATCTATAAAAAGACACATGATTTAAGGTTACTGTGTACTGTCAATAAGAA
>NW_013916384.1:0-224 GCF_000517525.1 Limulus polyphemus | reverse complement strand
TGTGTACTGTCAATAAGAAGACACAAGATTTAACGACACTGTGTACTGTCAAAAAGAAGACACAAGATTTAACGATACTGTGTACTGTCAATAAGAAGACACAAGATTTAACAATACTGTGTACTGTCAATAAGAAGACACAAGATTTAACGATACTGTGTACTGTCAATAATAAGACACAATATCTAAGGATAATGTGTACTGTCAGTAAGAAGACATAAGAT
>NW_013916383.1:0-223 GCF_000517525.1 Limulus polyphemus | reverse complement strand
AGTGTATACGATATGATAATATCTTCAGTGTTGTCACACACTGTAGAATTATAGAAAAACTAAGACAGTAGTAACATGTCTATTATTTGTTTATCAAACTGTTAAATTAGTGTATACGATATGATAATATCTTCAGTGTTGTCACACACACTATAGAATTATAGAAAAACTAAGACAGTAGTAACATGTTTATTATTTGTTTATCAAACTGTTAAATTAGTGT
>NW_013916382.1:0-223 GCF_000517525.1 Limulus polyphemus | reverse complement strand
ACACAAGATTTAACAATACTGTGTACTGTCGATAAGTAGACACAAGATTAACGATACTGTGTACTGTCAGTAAGAAAACACAAGATTTAACAATAATGTGTCCTGTCAATAAGAAGACAGAAGATTTAACGATACTAAGTACTGTCAATAAGAAGACACAAGATTTAACGATACTGTGCACTGTCAATAAGAAGACACAAGATTTAACTATACTGTGTACTTT
>NW_013916381.1:0-223 GCF_000517525.1 Limulus polyphemus | reverse complement strand
CTTTTTTTTTACTTAAGTACAGTTTCATTTTAGCTTTTAAAGGGAAATTTTAAACAATATTAGGCCTATTTAGGGTAAACGCTACAATTTAATGATGTAAAAATGTATTTATATGCAAATTACATGAATTTCCAGCTTTGACTATAAGCAATAACAACATCAAACTAATGAGGAATATTTTTAGAACTACATACGTAAAGGCCTATTAGTAATCTATACTGAA
>NW_013916380.1:0-489 GCF_000517525.1 Limulus polyphemus | reverse complement strand
TTTTACCTTCCTACAGTTTGTTTTAAAGGAGGCAAAACGTTCCATAAGATCCGTCCAAATGGAACGAAGTACTGGTACAAAACGAAATTTGGAGATGAACGTTCATACTAAATACGCAAGTATGAAACCATGCAAAATTCTAGCCTTCTATTATCATTTTTGCGACTTTTGTGGTCGTTTTATGTTATTCTTTTATTGGCTTTTCTGAAAGCGTATGTGTACTGCAGTGAAGCTTTTGGTTACTGATTGTTTTTCGATTTCTTGTTGCTTTTGGTTACTGATTGTTTTTCGATTTCTTGTTACTAGAGGGTCCTAAATCATGATTCTTCACCAAATTTGGTATGTAGGTACACTTTAACGTTGCGTAGTAATATGCAGAGTTTTACCTTCCTACTGTTTGTTTTAAAGGAGTTATAGAACGTTTTGCGTTTTGTACCAGTACTTCGTTCCAATTGGACGAATCTTCTCGAAATCTTTTCAGGAACGTTC
>NW_013916379.1:0-216 GCF_000517525.1 Limulus polyphemus | reverse complement strand
TCTTATTCACAGTACAAAATATCGTTAAATCTTGTGTCTTCTTATTGACAGTACACAGTATGTTAAATCTTGTGTCTTCTTATTGACAGTACACAGTATCGTTAAATCTTGTGTCTTCTTATTGACAGTACACAGTATCGTTAAATCTTATGTCTTACTTATTGACAGTACACAGTATCGTTAAATCTTGTGTCTTCTTATTGACAGTACACAGTA
>NW_013916378.1:0-222 GCF_000517525.1 Limulus polyphemus | reverse complement strand
TATCATGGGATTGACGCAGCACAACTTCTCGTAACTTTCTTGGTATAACCGTTTGCCAGGTCGTCACTTTCTCATCTGCAGTTCTCATCTCCGGGGAAGAATACCATCTTCAAGCTTCAACTGGTCCCATTGTGCCCAATAGTTCTTTGTCACAGGGCTTAGACTAGACACCTTCTCCTAAGCAGGGCACAAAACACTTGCTTTTAGAAAATCAATTATTGG
>NW_013916377.1:0-223 GCF_000517525.1 Limulus polyphemus | reverse complement strand
ACAACACTGGTATCTATCGTACCAATTGTGAGAAGTACTTAAAACATCTTACAACACTGGTATCTATCGTACCAATTGTGAGAAGTACTTAAAACATCTTACAACACTAGCATTTATCGTACCCGTTACAAGAAGTACCGAAAACATCTTACAACACTGGTATCTATCGTACTAGTTGTGAGAAGTACCGAAAACATCTTACAACACTGGTATCTATCGTACT
>NW_013916376.1:0-383 GCF_000517525.1 Limulus polyphemus | reverse complement strand
AAACTGAGCTTCACTTGATAACTTCACACAACTCAAACCTAGGTATAGACAGACCCCCGGCTGTGAAATTGAGCTCCACTTGATAACTTCACACAAGTCAAACCTTAGTATAGACAGACCCCCGGCTGCGAAACTGAGCTCCACTTGATAACTTCACACAACTCAAACCTTAGTATAGACAGACACCCGGCTGTGAAACTGAGCTCCACTTGATAACTTCACATAACTCAAACCTTAGTATAGACAGACCCCCGACTGTGAAACTGAGCTCCACTTGATAACTTCACACAACTCAAACCTTGGTATAGACAGACCCCCGACTGTGAAACTGAGCTCCACTTGATAACTTCACACAACTAAAACCTTGGTATAGACAGACACCT
>NW_013916375.1:0-223 GCF_000517525.1 Limulus polyphemus | reverse complement strand
AAAAAGGGTAATTTAGATTTATTTCAATATTTTTTGGTTACAAGGTTCGTCAAATTGACGAACTGCATATAGAGTTAGGGTAGAGAAAATAACAGATAAAATATAATGTTTTACTGAAAATAAACATTTGAAATGTATTTAGGAGGTTTTAGAGATTGCACAAATGAAATTTGAGATTCTTGAGATGAAGAGTTATTTTAATCTTAACATAGAAAATCTCTTT
>NW_013916374.1:0-223 GCF_000517525.1 Limulus polyphemus | reverse complement strand
ATTAGCCAATACCAAACATTGTTCATCTAACCATTAGGCGATACCAAACACTGTTCATTTAACCATTAGCCAATATCTAACATTGTTCATCTAACCATTAGTCAATACCAAACATTGTTCATCTAACCATTAGCCATAACCAAACATTGTTCATCAAACCATTAGGCAATACCAAACACTGTTCAATTAACCATTAGCCAATACCAAACATTGTTCATCTAAC
>NW_013916373.1:0-411 GCF_000517525.1 Limulus polyphemus | reverse complement strand
CCTCCAATTTCAAACTTAAAAAATAAAAAACAAACCTCTTTAATTAATGGAGCCTCTAAATTAGAAAACAACAAATTTATATTTTTTAATTTGTTAGTTTATACACATAGCTTATTAACAACAACATTAGGTTATACTTTTATTGCTAAGCAATATTATATAAAAGCCAAAAACTTAAAACAAATCTGAAAAAAACAATAAGATTTATCTTTGCATCATATTGAAAAGGTCAATAATAGAAAAGGTTTTTTTGATAAGTAATAACTAAACAGTTAAATGAAAATAAAATAAACCAAAATAAGCAAACTTGAAAAACACCATTACAACTCTAACTCACAATATCAGTCACCATACAACCAAACACAAGACAAACACATCAACAGCTAAACTTTCACCTGATATCTATCCCTG
>NW_013916372.1:0-223 GCF_000517525.1 Limulus polyphemus | reverse complement strand
ATAACTAGAGTTACACATAGGAATTCGTGGAGTTGTTTCACCAAATAACGCTAAAGATGAGTATGGTGGTTATAAATTCGGTAACCAGAGTTAAACATAAGTGTTCATTGAGTAATTGTTCCAAGTGAGGCTAAATATGAGTATGGTGGTTATAAATTCTGTAACTAGAGTTACACCTATGTGTTCATAGAGTAGTTGTACCAAGTAAGGCTCAAGATGAATA
>NW_013916371.1:0-222 GCF_000517525.1 Limulus polyphemus | reverse complement strand
ATAAGGTTCCTTTTAGTCCGTTTTCCACTAGATTTTTTTGACTTTGAAGACGTGTTTTTAGTTTTCGTCCACTCGATTTTGTCGACTTTCATAACTGTCTTTTTAGGCCTTCTTAGACTAGATATTTTCGACTTTGATAGCGGTATTTTTAGTCTTTCTTAAACTATATTTTTATGACTTTTATAATGTATTTTATTCCTTCTTAAACTATATTTTGTCGAC
>NW_013916370.1:0-223 GCF_000517525.1 Limulus polyphemus | reverse complement strand
CTGAAAGGTCGAGCATGTTTGGTGTGACGGGGATTCGAACCCGCGACCCGCAGAATGCGAGTCGTGCGACCTAACCATCTCGTTATGCCGGGCCTCATTGTATGAGGCATTATGTTTGAATGTTGATGCCAGTTTTATCTTTACCACCCTCACTGCCCAATGTTGTTGTTCGATTGCCATTAGACACCAAAATCTGTTTACTTGAAGTTTCTTAGGTATTGTT
>NW_013916369.1:0-221 GCF_000517525.1 Limulus polyphemus | reverse complement strand
CACTCCAACACTGGAAACTAGTTGTTTGTTATTAAACTGCAAAACTTGAGCGCATTCCAACACTGGAAAGTAGTTGTTTGTTACTAAACTGCAAAACTTGAGCGCACTCCAACACTGGAAACTAGTTGTTTGTTATTAAACTGCAAAACTTGAGCGCATTCCAACACTGGAAATAGTTGTTTGTACTAAACTGCAAAACTTGAGCGTACTTCGAACACTGG
>NW_013916368.1:0-219 GCF_000517525.1 Limulus polyphemus | reverse complement strand
AATGCTAAGAAAATACAAAAAAAAAAAAAGGAAAAACAACGCCCCTGCAGCCACAAAGAATATCAAAGAAGTTTATGGAAATGTTTTGAACGTTCGTAAGGGTCAACGATGGTTCAGCAAATTTCGTTCAGGTGACGTTAGTCTTAAAAACTGTAATGGCAGGGGCCGACATGTTGGAATTGATATTGATGCTCTGAAGACGCTTCTTGAGTCTAACCC
>NW_013916367.1:0-260 GCF_000517525.1 Limulus polyphemus | reverse complement strand
TTTCACTTTCTTCCTATACCCAACAAACGTTTCTCTTTCCAACAAACGTTTCTCTCTGTTTATCTACCTAGTTATCCAACATTCGATCTGTTTCACTTTCTTCCTATACCCAACAAACGCTTCTCTCTTTTCATCTACCTAGTTATCCAACATTCGCTCTGTTTCACTTTCCTCCTATACCCAACAAACGTTTCTCTCTGTTTATCTACCTAGTTATCCAACATTCGCTCTGTTTCACTTTCCTCCTATACTCAACAAAC
>NW_013916366.1:0-221 GCF_000517525.1 Limulus polyphemus | reverse complement strand
GTTACTCTTTTATTAGCTTTTCTGAAAGCATATGTGTACTGCAGGGAAGCTTTTTGTTACTGATCTTTTCACTTACGTGTTACCAGAGGGGTCCTAAAGTTGATGATTCTTCACCAAATTTGGTATGTAGGTACACTTTAACGTTGCGTAGTAATATGCAGAGTTTTACCTTCCTACTGTTTGTTTTAAAGGAGTTATGGAACGTTTTGCGTTTTGTACCA
>NW_013916365.1:0-224 GCF_000517525.1 Limulus polyphemus | reverse complement strand
GAGTTGATGATGGTGGAGTGGAACCAAATACAGATATCAAAGCAGAACAGGAGAAAGACCAAGATTTGAAGCCAATAATTGATTTTCTAAAAGCAAGTGTTGTGCGCCCTGCTTGGGAGAAGGTGTCTAGTCTAAGCCCTGTGACAAAGCACTATTGGGCACAATGGGACCAGTTTAAGCTTGAAAATGGTATTCTTGTTTAGAGATGGGAAACTACAGATGGG
>NW_013916364.1:0-223 GCF_000517525.1 Limulus polyphemus | reverse complement strand
TGGCAGGGTTTGGATGGATTTTCACCCAAATCGGTGTGAGGTTCATTAGGTCCATACGGGGGAACATACAAATTTTCACTTTTGTATTTTGCGTTTTGGGGTTTTTATGGGCGTTTTTGATTTTTTACCATTACCTCACCTCCTGTAGATGGATCTTCACCAAATTTGGTATGAAGGTTTGTTGGGTCTATGTGGAGACACATACAAAACTTGCGGTATCACA
>NW_013916363.1:0-223 GCF_000517525.1 Limulus polyphemus | reverse complement strand
CGAATAAAAGAGTAACATAAAACGACCACAAAAGACGCAAAAATGATAATAGAAGGCTAGAATTTTGCATGTAAATACGCAAGTATGCAACGAACGTTCATACAAAATTTGGAGATGATCCGTCCAAATGGAACGACGTACTGGTACAAAACGCAAAACCTTCCATAACTCCTTTAAAACAAACAGTAGGAAGGTAAAACTCTGCATATTATTACGCAACGTT
>NW_013916362.1:0-395 GCF_000517525.1 Limulus polyphemus | reverse complement strand
CCTCATACAACGGACATCCCTCATTTAATGAACGTAACACATAAAACGAACACACAACACATCATTTATCAAACTTACCTCATACAACGAACATCCCTCATTTAATGAACATAACACATAAAACGAACACACAACACATCATTTGACAACCATATCTCATACAACGAACATCCATCATACAACGAACATCCCTCAT
The DNA here is from genome assembly GCF_000517525.1 of Limulus polyphemus. Classification (NCBI taxonomy): domain Eukaryota; kingdom Metazoa; phylum Arthropoda; class Merostomata; order Xiphosura; family Limulidae; genus Limulus; species Limulus polyphemus. The sequence continues at coordinate 199 of NW_013916362.1, read as the reverse complement.
TTAATGAACATAACACATAAGACGAACACACAACACATCATTTGACAAACATACCTCATACAACGAACATCCCTCATTTAATGAACATAACACATAAAACGAACACACAACACATCATTTGACAAACATACCTCATACAACGAACATCCCTCATTTAATGAACATAACACATAAAACGAACACACAACACATCATTTAA
>NW_013916361.1:0-222 GCF_000517525.1 Limulus polyphemus | reverse complement strand
CAGTGAAAATATTGTACAGAAGATATATTGTATATTGTTGAAATATTGTACAGTGAAAATATTGTACAGAAGATATATTGTATATTGTTGAAATATTGTACAGTGAAAATATTGTACAGAAGATATATTGTATTTTGTTGAAATATTGTACAGTGAAAATATTGTACAGAAGATATATTGTATATTGTTGAAATATTGTACAGTGAAAATATTTTACAGAAG
>NW_013916360.1:0-222 GCF_000517525.1 Limulus polyphemus | reverse complement strand
GTTACATGTAACTGAACCTTTCTTATTTTGTGCTTTAATTGGAACAACAAAACACAGTTACATGTAACTGAACCTTTCTTATATTTTTAGCTTTAATTGGAACTACAAAACACAGTTACATGTAACTGAACCTTTCTTATATTTTTTAGCTTTAATTGGAACAACAAAACACAGTTACATGTAACTGAACTTTTCTTATTCTTTGTGCTATAATTGGAACAA
>NW_013916359.1:0-223 GCF_000517525.1 Limulus polyphemus | reverse complement strand
AAAATTTCCAGTTTGTCAAAAGAGTTTAAAATTCGATCCCTCGAGGGCGGGCGATATTCTTTAACTACCAATCAAAAGAGAATCGCTGAACAACATCTTTCACTGTTATAATATTAAATAGTTAAAATTAGTTAATAAATAACTTGTAATAATTATGTCAATAACTTGTTAAGTAAATTAAGTTTAATTAGGGAAGGTATTTTCCTATTATCTGGGCATAAGG
>NW_013916358.1:0-223 GCF_000517525.1 Limulus polyphemus | reverse complement strand
GGACTACATATTACCAGAGGTAATCATATGTTGTATTGGTGGACCACACATATTACCAGAGGTAATCATATGTTGTACAGGTGGACCACATATTACCAGAGGTAATCATATGTTGTACAGGTGGACCACATATTACCAGAGGTAATCATATGTTGTATAGGTGGACCACACATTACCAGAGGTAATCATATGTTGTACAGGTGGACCACATTATTACGAGAGA
>NW_013916357.1:0-223 GCF_000517525.1 Limulus polyphemus | reverse complement strand
GTATATTATGTATGTACAATCACGTATTATAATATATATATTATGTGTGTACAGTCACGTATTATAATATATATATTATGTATGTACAATCCTGTATTATAATATATATGTTATGTATGTACAATCACGTATTATAATATATATATTATGTATGTACAATCACGTATTATAATATATATATATTATGTATGTACAATCACGTATTATAATATGTATATTATGC
>NW_013916356.1:0-577 GCF_000517525.1 Limulus polyphemus | reverse complement strand
AGTGTTATTTAGAGACATATTAAACAATACATATATTAGACTAACAAAGTGTTATTTAGAGACATATTAAACAATACATGTATTAGACTAACAAAGTGTAATTTATAGACATATTAAACGATACCTATATTTATTTATGTGAGTTATTGTTTCTTATAAGTACCATATATTTGGTATATTCTTGAAATTCCAAACTCTAACCATGATACTGTACTTTGTTAAAGTACAGTATCATGGTTAGAGTTTGAACTATCAACCAACAATATGGTACTTATATATGTATCAAGTAATGAGGAAGTTTTCCTCAATACTTGATTCATATATAAGTACCGTAATGTTGGTTGATAGTTCAAACTCTAACCATGATACTGTACTTTGTTTTCCTCAATATTTGATACATATACAAGTACCATAATGTTGGTTGATAGTTCAAACTCTAACCATGATACTGTTACTTTGTTTTCCTCATTACTTTTGATAGTTCAAACTCTAACCATGATACTGTACTTTGTTTTCCTCATTACTTGATACATATATAAGTACCATAATGTTGGTTGGTAGTTCAAACTCTAACATG
>NW_013916355.1:0-221 GCF_000517525.1 Limulus polyphemus | reverse complement strand
TACTGTATGTGTTATTTATTGTTAGTGTCCTTCCTGTTTACTCTTGGTGTTCTATATTTGTTATTTATTGTTAGTGTCCTTCCTGGTGACTCATGGTGTTCGTATCTGTTATAGTTAGTGTCCTTCCTCGTTATTTTTGATGTTCATATCTGTTATTTATGGTTAGTGTCCTTCATTGCTACTGTATGTGTTATTTATTGTTAGTGTGTCCTTCCTGTTTG
>NW_013916354.1:0-223 GCF_000517525.1 Limulus polyphemus | reverse complement strand
GCGTTCAGAACAACAGCTTGTTATTCGATAACAATAGTTTTAAGACTGTTTATTCAAATTAGAATATAAACTTCAATATATAAACATTTATTCAAGTATAAGCACAACAACAATAAAGTACTTCGATCTATATTTCATGTGCCAGTTTAATTAGGTGCATATCACATTGATGAAAGTTCAAACATTAGTGTTTCTCCAATCATTTATCGAGCGTTGTGCCAGT
>NW_013916353.1:0-223 GCF_000517525.1 Limulus polyphemus | reverse complement strand
GTCCAATACGAACATATCTCATAACTCACATTTCCTTTATTCCTTGTGTCTTGAATCATTGTCTAATACTAACAGATATTATAACTCAGATTTCCTAAATTCCTTGTGTCTTGAATCATTATCCATAACTAACAGATCTTATAACTCAGATTTCCTTTATTCCTTGTGTCTTGAATCATTATCCAATACTAACAGATCTTATAACTCAGATTTCCTGTATTCC
>NW_013916352.1:0-249 GCF_000517525.1 Limulus polyphemus | reverse complement strand
TGAACACCTAGGTGTAACTATAGTTTAACGAATTTACAACCACCATACTCATCTTTAGCGTTATTTGGTACAAGAACTCTACGAACACCTAGGTATAACTCTAGTTACAGAATGTGTAACCACCATACTCATCTTTAGCGTTATTTGGTACAACAACACCACGAACACCTAGGTGTAACTATAGTTACCGAATTTATAACCATCATACTCATCTTTAGGCTTACTTGGTTCAACTACTCCATGAACACG
>NW_013916351.1:0-223 GCF_000517525.1 Limulus polyphemus | reverse complement strand
GTGTTTTAACTTAATATATACTGTTTACTTAGCAGATAGTTCACTGCTTTAGAAACTTGTTTTAACCTAATATTTATTGTCTATTTAGCAGATAGTTCACTGCTTTAGAAACTTGTTTTAACTTAATATATACTGTTTACTTAGCAGATAGTTCATTGATTTAGAACTCGTTTTAACCTAATATTTATTGTCTACTTAGCAGATAGTTCACTGCTTTAGAAAC
>NW_013916350.1:0-223 GCF_000517525.1 Limulus polyphemus | reverse complement strand
AGTTGTATAAAATATATTTAATATATGTCGGAAATACTGAAAAAGGAGGTGAAACTTTTAACCTCATTTAACATTAGCATAATTTTACTTGTGCATACACTGTTTAGGTAACTCTAGTATAAATTGTACAAAAAGGATCATTTAATTACTATAATAATTTTCTATAGAAATAGATAATAATATTAAAAAAGTATTTCTTACAGTCTTTAAAGAAGTAATAAAA
>NW_013916349.1:0-465 GCF_000517525.1 Limulus polyphemus | reverse complement strand
GGTGAAGAATCATAAATTTAGGACCCTCTGGTAACAAGAAATCGAAAAACAATCAGTAACCAAAAGCTTCCCCAGTACACATACGCTTTCAGAAAAGCGAATAAAAGAGTAATATAAAACGAGATTTGGTATATAGGTACACTTTAACGTTGCTTAGTAATATGAAGAGTTTTACCTTCCTACTGTTTGTTTTAAAGGAGTTATGGAAGGTTTTTCGTTTTGTACCAGTACTTCGTTCTATTTGGACGGATCATTTTCAAATTTTGTATGAACGTTCGTTGCATACTAGCGTGTTTACATGCAAAATTCTAGCCTTCTATTATCATTTTTGCGACTTTTGTGTTGGTGAAGAATCACCAGAGGGTCCTAAATTGATAACAAGAAATCGAAAAACAATCAGTAACCAAAAGCTTCACTGCAGTACACATACGCTTTCAGAAAAGCCAATAAAAGAGTAACATAAAA
>NW_013916348.1:0-223 GCF_000517525.1 Limulus polyphemus | reverse complement strand
AAAACGTCTGCCGATTCGATGAAGTTATCTTATGATAAGAGATCTACTGAAGTCAGCTTTGAACCAGGAGACAAAGTATGGTTGTATAATCCCAGGAAGACCAAATGGAAGTCTCCTAAGTTGTCTTCTCCATGGGAAGGCCCATATGACATAGTGGATCATCTCTCAGACGTGACTTTCCAGATAAAATGTGGTCGGCGAGGAAAGCCAAAAGTGGTGCATA
>NW_013916347.1:0-342 GCF_000517525.1 Limulus polyphemus | reverse complement strand
TCGTTAGGTGTTAACCATAACAATTCTTGTTGTTCTAAATAGTTGATATAAATAGTGTTCAGAAAATAGTGAAAGGAGAGACAAAACGCGTAAATCTAAAGCTTATCGTTTCCGGATCGTTCACGTTAATTACCGTTTTTAACATGTTTCTATTCAAATTTATTGTTTTTGTTGTAATACTCCTTTCGTAACCTCTTTAGTGAATTTTCTGTAAGTACGATATAGCATGTTTTCCTTTGGTATTTCTTGTTATTAGTGTATATAAAGCTTAATCCTAGTTACTTGATTTAGAAGATTTCCTACAGCAAACTATATTTTTTGATATTTTTTTAAGTGTTTATT
>NW_013916346.1:0-223 GCF_000517525.1 Limulus polyphemus | reverse complement strand
GTTCTTATTGACAGTACACAGTATCGTTAAATCTTGTGTCTTCTTATTGACAGTACACATTATCGTTGAATATTGTGGCTTCTTATTGACAGTACACAGTATCGTTAAATCTTGTGTCTTATTATTGAAAGAACACAGTATCTTTAAATCTTGTGTCTTCTTATTGACAGTACACAGTATCTTTAAATCTTGTGTCTTCTTATTAACAGTTCACAGTATTGAT
>NW_013916345.1:0-722 GCF_000517525.1 Limulus polyphemus | reverse complement strand
AAATCTTGTGTCTTCTTATTGTACAGTACACAGCATTGTTAAAACTTGTGTCTTTTTATTTGATAGTACACAGTATCTTTAAATCTTGTCTTCTTATTGATAGTACATAGGATTGTTAAATCTTGTGTCTTCTTATTGACAGTACACAGTATTGTTAAATATTGTGGTCAATAAGAAGAAAACAGTGTACTTATACTGTGTACTATCAATAACAAGCCATAAGATTTAACGATACTGTGTACTGTCAATAACAAGCCAAAAGATTTAACGTTTAACAATGCTGTGTACTGTCAATAAGAAGACACAAGATTTAACGTGTGTACTGTCAATAAAAAGACACAAATTTTAACAATGCTGTGTACTGTCAATAAGAAGACACAAGATTTAACGATACTGTGTACTGTCAATAAAAAGACACAAGTTTTAACAATGCTGTGTACTGTCAATAAGAAGACACATGATTTAACGATACTGTGTACTATCAATAAAAAGACACAAGTTTTAACAATGCTGTGTACTGTCAATAAGAAGACACAAATGTCAATAAGAAGACACAAGATTTAAAAAAACTGTGTATTGTCAATAAGAAGACACAAGATTTAACGATACGTACACAGTTTCGTTAAATCTTGTGGCTTGTTATTGATAGTACACAGTATCGTTCAATCTTATAGCTTGTTATTGATAGTACACAGTATCGTTAAATCTTATGGCTTGTTATT
>NW_013916344.1:0-318 GCF_000517525.1 Limulus polyphemus | reverse complement strand
TTCTTCATCTACACGTCGTGTTATACATGTAGACGGTTCTCCTCTAACAGGACCGATACTAAATACCTTCTTCATCTACATGTAGTGTTATACATGTAGACGGTTCTCCTCTAACAGGACCGATACCACATACCTTCTTCATCTACATGTAGTGTTATACATGTAGACGGTTCTCCTCTCATAGGACCGATACCAAATACCTTCTTCTTCATCTACACGTCGTGTTATACATGTAGACGGTTCTCCTCTAACAGGACCGATACCACATACCTTCTTCATCTACATGTAGTGTTATACATGTAGACGGTTCTCCTCTAA
>NW_013916343.1:0-223 GCF_000517525.1 Limulus polyphemus | reverse complement strand
AACAGTATATATATATATATATACTGAAACTTGAAACGTTACGATTAAAGCAATAAACAAAACGTGGCGTTCAACACGTGTTCTACGTCGATTTTTTTCAAATCTCTAACCCACCCGATAGAACATAAACTCGAGTAAGTTAGTGAGTTTGAGAATCTTGAAAAACAAATCTCAGAATGGATTGTTCTAACACGAAGCCCCCTAGTGGCACAGCGGTATGTAT
>NW_013916342.1:0-223 GCF_000517525.1 Limulus polyphemus | reverse complement strand
TACACATTATTGTTAAATTTTGTGTCTTCTTATTGACAGTACAGAGTATTGTTAAATTTGGTGTCTTCTTATTGATAGCACACAGGATTGTTAAATCTTGTGGCTTCTTCTTGATAGTACACAGTGTCGTTAAATCTTGTGTCTTCTTATTGATATTACAAAGTATTGATAAATATTGTGTCTTCTTATTGACAGTAGACAGTATTGTTAAATCTTGTGTTTT
>NW_013916341.1:0-223 GCF_000517525.1 Limulus polyphemus | reverse complement strand
TTGAAGAAATAGCAGAATTAGAGTGTGCATGGACCACTGTCATCAGGCACAATCACTGGACTTCAGTCCTCATAAAGAGACAGTGTAATGGGTTAACATGACCAAAGACAGTGGGCATGAGTCAGGTTGAGTGCAGAATTACATTTAGTTCTTTCTATACAATGTGTGGAAAGACCAGGTAAGTTAGATATCTTGATAAAAGAGTTAGCACAAAGGATCTCAT
>NW_013916340.1:0-421 GCF_000517525.1 Limulus polyphemus | reverse complement strand
TAAAAAGACCCAAGATTTAACGATACTGTGTACTGTCAATAAGAAGACACAAGATTTAACGGATACTGTGTACTGTCAATAAGAAGACACGTAACGTTAAATCTTGTGTCTTCTTATTGAAAGTACACAGTATCGTTAATTCTTGTGTCTTCTTATTGACAGTACACAGTATCGTTAAATCTTGTGTCTTCTTATTGACAGTACAGAGTATCGTTAAATCTTGTGTCTTCTTATTGACAGTACACATTATTGTTAAATCTTGTGTTTTCTTACTGACAGTACACATTATTGTTAAATCTTGTGTTTTCTTACCAATAAGAAGACACAAGATTTAACAATATTCTGTACTGTCAATAAGAAGACACAAGATTTAACGATACTGTGTACTTTCAATAAGAAGACATAAGATTTAACGATACTG
>NW_013916339.1:0-264 GCF_000517525.1 Limulus polyphemus | reverse complement strand
CAATAAGTAGACACACGATTTAACAATTATAGTACACAGTCAACAAAAAGACATAAGATTTAACTATACTGTGTACTGTCCATAAGAAGACACAAGATTTAACAATACTGTGTACTCTCAATACGAAGACACAAGATTTAACGATACTGTGTACTTTCAATAAGAAGACACAAGATTTAACGATACTGTGTACTGTCAATAAGAAGACACAAGATTTAACGATACTGTGTACTGTCAATAAGAAGACACAATATTCAACGATAA
>NW_013916338.1:0-223 GCF_000517525.1 Limulus polyphemus | reverse complement strand
CATCAATTTAGGACCCTCTGGGAACAAGAAATCGAGAAATAATCAGTAACCATAAACTTCACTGCTGTACACACACGCTTTCAGAAAAGCAAATAAAAGAGTAACACAAAACGCCCACAAAAGTCGCAAAAATGATAATACGAAGGCTAGAATTTTGCATGTAAATACGCAAGTATGCAACGAACGTTCTTGAAAAAATTTCGAGAAGATCCGTAAAAAGGGA
>NW_013916337.1:0-223 GCF_000517525.1 Limulus polyphemus | reverse complement strand
CAGATAGATGGTAACTGGTAGGTCTTTGATTATAGATGGAGAGTGGCTGGTAGGTCTTTTAATACAGATGGATAGTGGCTGGTAGGTCTTTTAATACAGATGGATAGTGGCTGGTAGGTCTTTTAATACAGATGGATAGTGGCTGGTAGGTCTTTAATACAGATGGATAGTGGCTGGTAGGTCTTTTAATACCGATGGATAGAGGCTGGTACATCTTTAAAAG
>NW_013916336.1:0-499 GCF_000517525.1 Limulus polyphemus | reverse complement strand
TTTTTAAAATTTCAAAAAAAATTCATAATTTCACCTAAACGCCAAGGCTATAGCCCATGATTTTGACCAAATTTTGAAAAAAATTATTTTTCTTCATATTTCAACACAAAGATGCCCTTGAAGTAAGAGTTTCAAAATGGATATCCTTTCGTCAAAATTCCCAATAGTTATTTCATAATCTGTTCTCAAAATTTTGACTACTTAAGACTAAAAACAGTAAAATCGAAGCTTATACTGTAAACAAAAATTGCTTTAGAAATAAGATTACTCAAACAATATCTCAGCATCTAAAGGCAATGACGTTTTCTTATAAAATAAACTTCACCTTTTCGATTTCTCTTACTCCGTGTTAGCAAAATTTAAATTTTTTTAGCTTTTTACGGGACATAATATTTTTCGTTAATGGAATAATGCATTATTTTTTTCCTTTTCGATGAAATAAGCATTCTTCGATATTTTTTTATTAATTTGGTGTCAAAAAAGTACTTTTTTAAAATTT
>NW_013916335.1:0-223 GCF_000517525.1 Limulus polyphemus | reverse complement strand
AATAGTTAAGTCTTGTGTCTTCTTATTGACAGTACACAGAATAGTTAAGTCTTGTGTCTTCTTATTGACAGTACACAGTATTGTTAAATCTTTTGTGTTCTTATAGATAGTACACAGAATAGTTAAGTCTTGTGTCTTCTTATTGACAGTACACAGTATTGTTAAATCTTGTGTGTTCTTATTGACAGTAAACAGAATAGTGAAGTCTTGTGTCTTCTTATTG
>NW_013916334.1:0-222 GCF_000517525.1 Limulus polyphemus | reverse complement strand
CTTGTGTAACACTCCAGCATTCAACAATCTGTTGTGTAACACTACAGCATTCAACAATCTGTTGTGCAACACTACAGTATTCAACGATCTCTTGTGTAACACTCTGCATTCAACGATCTGTTGTGTAACACTCCATCATTCAATAATCTGTTGTGTAACACTACATCATTCAACAATCTCTTGTGTAACACTCCAGCATTCAACAATCTGTTGTGTAACACT
>NW_013916333.1:0-221 GCF_000517525.1 Limulus polyphemus | reverse complement strand
ATCCACTAGTATATAGGCCGTACTTTATAAAACTTTAACTTATGTTAGGCCTAAGTTCGATAAGAGATAAATTAACACTGTAACCTGTGTACGTTTTTTTTTACTTTAGTTTAGTTAGGACTAAATTTTACTGAACTTAATACTATCGATAAATAAACTTATAATGTGATTCTATGACCTAACTTTTTAAAAATTTTGATAAGTTGTTAATATTTTGTTGT
>NW_013916332.1:0-448 GCF_000517525.1 Limulus polyphemus | reverse complement strand
AAGCGACTTTATAAAACGACAGTTACCGATGTCTTTAGTCCTACTCTGTTAACCGTATAGATATTTCATAACACTTCCCAACTGTTTCAGTTCTAGCGACTTTATAAAACGACAGTTACCGATGTCTTTAGTCCTGCTCTATTAACAGTATAGATATTTCATAACACTTACCAACTGTTTCAGTTCTAGCAACTTTATAAAACGACAGTTACCGATGTCTTTAGTCCTGCTCTATTAACAGTATAAATATTTCATAACACCAACTGTTTCAGTTCTAGCAACTTTATAAAACGACAGTTACCGATGTCTTTAGTCCTACTCTATTAACAGTATAGATATTTCATAACACTTACCAACTGTTTCAGTTCTAGCAACTTTATAAAACGACAGTTACCGATGTCTTTAGTCCTTCTCTATTAACAGTATAAATATTTCATAACACTTACCA
>NW_013916331.1:0-223 GCF_000517525.1 Limulus polyphemus | reverse complement strand
CCCAAACATTACATGAAGGGTACTAATTGAATGGTCAGCAACAAATTAAATGAATTTATCAATTTATTGTCCCAAACATTACATGAAGGGTACTAATTGAATGGTCAGCAACAAAATAAATTAATTTATCAATTACTTTGTCCCAAACATTACATGAAGGGTACTAATTGAATGGTCAGCAACAAATTAAATGAATGTATCAATACTTTGTTCCAAACATTAC
>NW_013916330.1:0-268 GCF_000517525.1 Limulus polyphemus | reverse complement strand
CAATTCAATCAGCTTGGATAGTAGCTAGTGTTACCTTACAATTCATTCAGCTTGGATAGCAGCTAGTGTTACTTTACAATTCATTCAGCTTGGATAGTAATTCATTCAGCTTGGATAGTAGCTAGTGTTACTTTACAATTCATTCAGCTTGGATAGTAGCTACTGTTACATTACAATTCATTAAGGTTAGGTAGTAACTAGTATTACCTTACAATTCATTCAGCTTGGATAGTAGCTAGTGTTACCTTACAATTTCATTCAGCTTGGA
>NW_013916329.1:0-817 GCF_000517525.1 Limulus polyphemus | reverse complement strand
CGTTAAATCTTTTGTCTTCTTTTTAACGATACTGTGTGCTGTCAATGAAGACACACGAATTAGCAATACTGTGTGTACTATCTATGAAAGACACAAGATTTAACGATACTGTGTACTGTCAATAAGAAGACACAAGATTTAAAATACTGTGTACTGTCAATAAGAATACACAAGAACAAGATTTAACAATACTGTGTACTGTCAATAAGAAGACATAATATTCAACGATAATGTGTACTGTCAGTAAAAAAACACTAGATTTAAGAATAATGTGTCCTGTCAATAAGAAGAAACAATTGACAGTACACATTATCGTTGAATATTATGTCATCTTATTGACAGTACACAGTATTGTTAAATCTTGTGTGTTCTTATTTATAGTACCCAGTATTTATAAATCTTGTGTCTTCTTATTGACAGTACACAGTATTGTTAAATCTTGTGTTTTTTATTGACAGTACACAGTATTGTTAAATTTTGTGTCTTCATATTGAGAGTACACGGTATTGTTAAATCTTGTCAAGATTTAACAATATTGTGTACTGTCAATAAGAAGACACAAGATTTAACAATACTGTGTACTGTCAATAAGAAGACTGTCTTCTTATTGGTGTACTGTTATACTAAGATTTAACGGTGTCTTTTCATAGATAGTACACAGTATTGCCAATTCGAGTGTCTTCTTATTGATAATACACAGTACTGTTAAATCTTGTGTCTTTTTATTGACAGAACACAGTTTTGTTAAATCTTGTGTCTTCTTATTGATAGTACACAGTATTGTTAAATCGTGTGTCTTCTTATTGACAGTACACAG
>NW_013916328.1:0-223 GCF_000517525.1 Limulus polyphemus | reverse complement strand
AACTAATATTGTCAGACTACCAACAGTTGTACTTTACATGGTGTTGTATTAACTAACACTGTCAGACTTCCAGCAGTTGTACTTTACGTGGTGTTGTATTAACTAACACTGTCAGACTTCCAACAGTTGTATTTTACGTGGTGTTGTATTAACTAATACTGTCAGACTTCGAACAGTTGTATTTTAGGTAGTGTTGTGTTAACTAACACTGTCAGACACTCAA
>NW_013916327.1:0-223 GCF_000517525.1 Limulus polyphemus | reverse complement strand
AAAAAAAAATCCTAGATATCCCAAAGTGTGACCCATGTGACACATTTTCTCTTACCATGTCACCTTCCCTATTTTATCCACCACCCCTCAAAAAGTATGATATTAAGTGTAAATTACTCTATAAAATCATCATTGTTCAGACAAATCATAATTCTTCAATCGTGTTTGGTTACAGAGCTATCAAATAAAAAATCAGATCCCTCCTGCCATGCCTACTTGGCAG
>NW_013916326.1:0-223 GCF_000517525.1 Limulus polyphemus | reverse complement strand
CCAGTTTACGTAGACTGGTATAAAGAAATATAGAAGCGACTGATTTATCACGGGAATTCATCCATTGTTGAACAACCAGCATCATTAATAATGGTTGGAGACTCCATTGTTGAACAACCAGCATCATTAATAATGGCTGGAGACTCCATTGTTGAACAACCAGCATCATTAATAATGGCTGGAGACGGCTTGAATGGGTAATGAAGAAAAACTTTAATATAAC
>NW_013916325.1:0-223 GCF_000517525.1 Limulus polyphemus | reverse complement strand
AAGATTTAACAATAATGTTTCCTGTCAATAAGAAGACACAAGATTTTACGATACTGTGTACTGTCAATAAGAAGACACAAGATTCAACGATAATGTGTACTGTCAGTAAGAAAACAATATTTAACAATAATGTGTCCTTTCAACAAGAAATCACAAGATTTTACGATACTGTGTACTGTCAATAAGAAGACACAACATTTTAACAAAACTGTGTACTGTCAAT
>NW_013916324.1:0-242 GCF_000517525.1 Limulus polyphemus | reverse complement strand
AATACAGTACACAACATTCCGCTGTTATATTTCTATCATTAGTATATACTAGTGTTATTTCAATACAGTACACAATATTCAATGTTATATTTATGTTATTAGGACATTTTAGTGTTATGTCAATACAGTACACAACATTCACTGTTATATTTCTATCATTAGTATATACTAGTGTTATGTCAATACAGTACACAACATTCACTGTTATATTTCTATCACTAGTATATACTAGTGTTATGTCA
>NW_013916323.1:0-223 GCF_000517525.1 Limulus polyphemus | reverse complement strand
CTGGTAATTGTCGTTGTTTGTGTAATGTCCAGATAATTTAATGTAACATCTTGCATCTCATCTTATTATCTGGTAATTGTCGTTGTTTGTATATTGTCCAGATAATTTAAAGTAACATCTTGCATCTCATCTTATTATCTGGTAATTGTTGTTGTTTGTATAATGTCCAGATAATTTAAAGTAACATCTTGCATCTCATCTTATTATCTAGTAATTGTCGTTG
>NW_013916322.1:0-223 GCF_000517525.1 Limulus polyphemus | reverse complement strand
GGACAGTTGTCAGCAGACGACAGGCACAACTATAGAGCACTAGTAGCAGCTCTAGAACTCAGGTATGGAACTCCAAATCAGTCCAAAGTCTACAGGGCTAGGTTTAGGACAAGAGTCCACGCTAAAGGGGAGAGCCTGCAAGAGCTGGCACAGGACTTGGAAAGTATGGCACACAAGGTCTACCCAACTGCACCACCCGATCTCCTCAAGTTGTTGCTGAGGT
>NW_013916321.1:0-262 GCF_000517525.1 Limulus polyphemus | reverse complement strand
TGTTCTGTCAAAAAAAAGACACAAGATTTATAAATACTGTGTACTATCAAGAAGAACACAAACGATTTAACGATACTGTGTACTGTCAATAAGAAGACACAAGATTTAACCTAGATTTAACGATACTGTGTACTGTCAATAATAAGACACAATATTCAACGATAATGTGTACTGTCAATAAGAAGACACAATATTCAACGATAGTGTGTACTGTCAGTAAGAAAACACAAGATTTAACAATAATGTGTCCTGTCAATAAGAA
>NW_013916320.1:0-223 GCF_000517525.1 Limulus polyphemus | reverse complement strand
GTACTGTCAATAAGAAGACACAAGATTTAACGATACTGTGTACTGTCAATAAGAAGACACAAGATTTAACGATACTGTGTACTGTCAATAAGAAGACACAAGATTTAACGATACTGTGTACTGTCAATAAGAAGTCACAAGATTTTACGATACTGTGTACTGTCAATAAGAAGACACAAGATTTAACGATAATGTGTACTGTCAGTAAGAAAACACAATATCT
>NW_013916319.1:0-223 GCF_000517525.1 Limulus polyphemus | reverse complement strand
AATATAAGTTAAATAGAATATTAACCTTAAATATTAAAATTTTACCAATCAAACAATAATATAAGTTAAATAGAATATTAACCTTAAATACTATAAATTTACCAATCAAACAATAATATAAGTTAAATAGAATATTAACCTTAAATATTATACATTTACCAATCAAACAATAATATAAGTTAAATAGAATATTAACCTATATATTACAAATTTACCAATAAAA
>NW_013916318.1:0-223 GCF_000517525.1 Limulus polyphemus | reverse complement strand
CCAATACCAAACATTTTTCATCAAAACATTAGCCAAGGCAAAACATTGTTCATCTAACCATTAGGCAATACCAAACACTGTTCATCTAACCCTTAGCTAATACCTAACATTGTTCATCTAACCATTATTCATTACCAAACATTGTTCATCTAACCATTAGCCAATACCAAACATTATTTTACTAACCATTAGCCAATACCAAACATTGTTCATCTCACCATTT
>NW_013916317.1:0-358 GCF_000517525.1 Limulus polyphemus | reverse complement strand
AAACTTATTGTAAGATATGTATACTGTATGATATCAAAACCATGTAAACATATTGTGAGATATGTATACTTTATGATATCAAAACCATGTAAACTTATTGTGAGATATGTATACTTATGATATCAAAACCATGTAAACTTATTGTAAGATATGTATACCTTATGATATCAAAACCATATAAACTTATTGTGAGATATGTATACTCTATGATATCAAAAACTGTGTAAACTTATTGTGAGATATGTATACTCTATGATATCAAAAACTTATTGTGAGATATGTATACTTTATTATATCAAAACCATGTAAACTTATTGTAAGATATGTATACTTTATTATATCAAAACCATGTAAACTT
>NW_013916316.1:0-221 GCF_000517525.1 Limulus polyphemus | reverse complement strand
AGGTAATACTAGCTACTATCCCATCTGGATGAATTGTAAGGTAATACTAGCTACTATCCCAGCTGAATGAATTGTAAGGTAATACAAGCAACTATCCCATCTGGATGAATTGTAAGGTAATACTAGCCATTATCCAAGCTGAATGAATTGTAAAGTAACACTAGCTACTATCCAAGCTGAATGAATTGTTAGGTAATACTAGTTACTATCTAACCTGAATG
>NW_013916315.1:0-574 GCF_000517525.1 Limulus polyphemus | reverse complement strand
GTAGAAGTATGTTGTTCATTGGAAAGTACTGTGTGTAATAATGAAGAGATACACTATACTTTGGTGTATATGAACCACAGTAGAAGTATGTTGTTCATTGGAAAGTACTGTGTGTAATAATGAAGAACACACAGTACTTGCTAATGAACAGCATACTTCTACTGTTTTTCATATACACCAAAGTATGGTGTATCTCTTCATTATTACACACAGTTCTTGCTAATGAACAACATACTTCTACTGTGGTTCATATACACCAAAGTATAGTTTATAACACCAAAGTATAGTGTATCTCTTCATTATTCTACTGTGGTTCATATTTGGTATGTTATTCAGTATTACACACAGTACTTGCTTAATGAAGAGACACACTATACTTCGGTGTATATGAACCACAGTAGAGGTATGTTATTCAGTAGCATGTACTGTGTGTAATAATGAAGAGATACACTATACTTTGGTGTATATGAACCACAGTAGAGGTTATGTTATTCAGTAGCAAGTACCTGTGTGTAATAATGAAGAGATACACTATACTTTGGTGTATATGAACCACAGTAGAGTTACGTTATTC
>NW_013916314.1:0-220 GCF_000517525.1 Limulus polyphemus | reverse complement strand
CAGTAGAACATCACGTAGTTCCTTATCTATTATATCAGTAGAACATCACGTAGTTCTTTATCTATTATATCAGTAGAATATCACGTAGTTCCCTATCAATTGTTTCAATAGTATATCACGTAGTTCCCTATCAACTGCTTCAGTATATCACGTAGTTCCCTTTCTATTGTTTCAATAGTATATCACGTAGTTCCCTATCAACTGCTTCAGTAAAATATCA
>NW_013916313.1:0-219 GCF_000517525.1 Limulus polyphemus | reverse complement strand
AGACGTAACAAATTGGTGTCAGAAGTGGGATAGAAAAAAAAAGAGACGAAAAATGGAAACGAGAGGCGGGAAATCAAACTACAGCTTAGCAGATTTGATGGCAGCAATACAAAAACAAGAGGAGAAATTACAGCAGTTGTTGGAGGAGAAAGAAATAAACAAGAAGAGAAATTACAACAGTTGTTAGAGGAAAAGAAAAGAAACAAGAAGAACGAGAAA
>NW_013916312.1:0-223 GCF_000517525.1 Limulus polyphemus | reverse complement strand
GACTATATCACTGAAAATACGATTAGTTCGTCTATACCACTGAACATACCATTAGTTTGACAATGCAACTCAACATACCATTAGTTTGACTATACCACTGAACATACTATTAGTTTGACTATACCGTTGAACATACCATTAGTTTGACTATACCACTGAACATACCATTAGTGTGACCATTAGTTTTCCTTTATCACTGAACATATGATTAGTTTGATCATTA
>NW_013916311.1:0-223 GCF_000517525.1 Limulus polyphemus | reverse complement strand
ACAGTACACAGTATCGTTAAATCTTGTGTCTTCTTATTGACAGTACACAGTATCGTTAAATCTTGTGTCTTCTTATTGACAGTACACAGTATTGCTAAATCGTGTGTCTCCTTATTGATAGTGCACAGTATCGTTAAATCTTCTGTCTTCTTATTGACAGCACACATTATTGTTAAATCTTCTGTTTTCTTACTGACAGTACACATTATCGTCGAAGAGTGTC
>NW_013916310.1:0-222 GCF_000517525.1 Limulus polyphemus | reverse complement strand
TTAACGATACTGTGTACTGTCAATAAGAAGACACAAGAGTTAACGATACTGTGTACTGTCAATAAGTAGACACATGATTTAACGATACTGTGTTCTGTCAATAAGAAAACACAAGATTTAACGATACTGTTTACTGTCAATAAGAAGACACAAGATTTAACGATACTGTGTACTGTCAATAAGAAGACACAAGATTTAACGATACTGTGTTCTGTCAATAAG
>NW_013916309.1:0-205 GCF_000517525.1 Limulus polyphemus | reverse complement strand
CGTTAAATCTTGTGTCTTCTTATTGATAGTACACAGTATCGTTAAATCTTGTGTCTTCTTATTGACAGTACACAGTATTGTTAAATCTTGTGTCTTCTTATTGACAGTACACAGTAATGTTAAATCTTGTGTCTTCTTATTGACAGTACACAGTATTGTTAAATATTGTGGCCTGTTTATTGATAGTACACAGTATCGTTAAATC
>NW_013916308.1:0-223 GCF_000517525.1 Limulus polyphemus | reverse complement strand
ATGTTGAAATGGTGGTTAATATCAGGTGTTTAATCATGTTGAAATGGTAGTTAATATCACGTGTTTAGTCATATTGAAATGGTAGTTAATATCAGGTGTTTAGTCATGTTGAAATGGTGGTTAATACCAGGTGTTTAATCACTTTAAAATGGTGGTTAATACCCGGTGTTTAATCACGTTGAAATGGTGGTTTATACCCGGTGTTTAATCACTTTAAACTGGT
>NW_013916307.1:0-223 GCF_000517525.1 Limulus polyphemus | reverse complement strand
AATATTTCCTGTTAATTTTTATATTGTTGCGTCAGCG
Organism: Limulus polyphemus; assembly: GCF_000517525.1. NCBI lineage: Eukaryota > Metazoa > Arthropoda > Merostomata > Xiphosura > Limulidae > Limulus > Limulus polyphemus. Next base: position 186 of record NW_013916307.1, on the reverse strand, counting down.
AGGTCACGTGACTCGTTCTCCCGAACCTTCGGGAATTGTCGGGAGATTACTAGATATAGGGTCTGGTATATATAAGAGGGTGACAACGTGATGGAACAATGTGTGTGTAGACAGTGAGTAATTGATCTGCAGTCAGCGAGTATTATTGAAGTTGAGCACGTTCGTTGTTATAGAGTTTGTTTTAGC
>NW_013916306.1:0-595 GCF_000517525.1 Limulus polyphemus | reverse complement strand
ATAACAACAATTGAAAAGATAGAGTTTGTTTTATAAGAAGAAGTCATGGGCTTTCAGATGGTGCGATTTTTTTTAATAATTGTATTTTTAAAGCTCTTCTTCGTTTGTAATATAACTGAAAAAAACAACAGTAAAATCGAAGATAGGAGAAGCTTATTAACAGATTGTGAAATTACTATTGGAAATTTTGATGAAAGGTTTTGCATTTTGAAACTTTTACATCAAGGGCATCTTTGTATTGAAATATTAGGAAAAACAAGTTTTCACCAAAAAGCCAAGGCTATAGCCCATGTTTTTTCCAAAATTTTAAAAAAATCAAAAAAGCACCTTTTTTACTTTTTCAACAAAACTAATCAATATTTTTTCTATTAATTTTTCGTCAGAAACCGATGAAATAAGCACTATCCAAACTCAAAACGCAAAAATCATAGAAAAATATTGGATAGTGCTTATTTCATCGGTAAATTCAAAATATAGATATTATAGTATTAAAGAAAAATATTACATCCCTTGAAAAGCTAAAAAAAAATTAATTTTTCGCTATTCCAGAATAACAACAATTGAAAAGATAAAAGCTAAAAAAAAAATAATTATT
>NW_013916305.1:0-924 GCF_000517525.1 Limulus polyphemus | reverse complement strand
CACTAGAACTTGAAAATAAGAAGTCTTGATGAGTGTTTGATACTAGAACTTAAAAATATGAAAGTACTAATGAGTGGTTGATACTAGAACTTAAAAATAAGAAGTACTGATGAGTGGTTGATACTAGAACTGAAAAATATGAAAGTACTGATGTGTGGTTGATACTAGAACTTGAAAATAAGAAGTATTGATGAGTGTTTGACACTAGAACTTAAAAATATGAAAGTACTAATGAGTGGTTGACACTAGAACTTAAAAATAAGAAGTACTGATGAGTGGTTGATACTAGAACTTAAAAATAAGAAGTACTGATGAGTGGTTGATACTAGAACTTAAAAATAAGAAAGTACTGGTGAGTGGTTGATACTAGAACTTAAAAATAAGAAAGTACTGATGAGTGGTTGATACTAGAACTGAAAAATAAGAAAGTTCTGATGTGTGGTTGATACTAAAACTGGAAAATAAGAAAGTACTGATGAGTGGTTGATACTAGAACTTAAAAATATGAAAGTACTAATGAGTGGTTGATACTAGAACTAAAAATATGAAAGTACTGATGAGTGGTTGATACTAGAACTTAAAAATAAGAAGTACTGATGAGTGGTTGATACTAGAACTTAAAAATAAGAAAGTTCTGATGTGTGGTTGATACTAGAACTGGAAAATAAGAAGTACTGATGAGTGGTTGATACTAGAACTTACAAATATGAAAGTACTGATGAGTGGTTGATACTAGAACTGGAAAATAAGAAAGTTGTGATGAATGGTTGATACTATGACTTAAAAATAAGAAAGTACTGATGAGTGGTTGATACTAGAACTTAAAAATAAGAAGTACTGATGAGTAGTTGATACTAGAACTTGAAAATAAGAAGTATTGATGAGTGTTTGACACTAGAACTTAAAAATATGAAAGTACTAATC
>NW_013916304.1:0-245 GCF_000517525.1 Limulus polyphemus | reverse complement strand
TATAATCTACCAGGTACAGTAATGGTTCAACCTACAGCAAGAATAATCTACTAGGTACAGTAATAGTTCAACATACAGCAAGAATAATCTACTAGGTACAGTAATAGTTCAACATACAGCAAGTATAATCTACCAGGTACAGTAATGGTTCAACCTACAGCAAGAATAATCTACCAGGTACAGTAATAGTTCAACATACAGCAAGAATAATCTACTAGGTACAGTAATGGTTCAACATACAGCAA
>NW_013916303.1:0-379 GCF_000517525.1 Limulus polyphemus | reverse complement strand
TTAAGCTTTTAAAAGTACATGCCAGTCGCGAATTCACAAATAAAACCCACGTATTGCATCCATTACACCAACAAACTGTGAACGCTCGACTCCTACACTAGTCTTAACTATTGTATTCATACTTATAGCCTGAAAATTAATACTCAATACCAAATGTAGATTATTAAATACTTTACTTACTTAAACTGGAATCACCTTACTCGGATTATAATATGAATTATAAATTTTTATTAACTTATCTAAAACATCAACTAGGTGGTTAGAGAGCTCTACTCGCAATCTGCGGGTCGCGAGTTCGAATCCCTGTCACACCAAACATGCTTGCCCTTTCAGCCGTGGGGGCGTTATAATGTGACGGTCAATCCCACTATTCGTTGGT
>NW_013916302.1:0-223 GCF_000517525.1 Limulus polyphemus | reverse complement strand
GGTAATGTAATTCATTAGCATAACATGAGCTACACGTTCCTCGAATGGCTTACAACTTATAAAGGTCCAAGTAGTAGTTATACACAGTTCAAAGGGCAATAAAACCATAAAATCTAATTATAAACAGATGTATACTGTTACGCACTTAGAGCTACTTAGGATAAATGAATGTAGTTTCATGTTACAATTTGAAGTCATTCTAGAAAGAAAAAAGTGGAATTTA
>NW_013916301.1:0-221 GCF_000517525.1 Limulus polyphemus | reverse complement strand
CCACAGTAATAGGTAATGTAGTTTGACAGCCATTTCAGTTTTACCACAGTAATGGGTAATGTAGTTTGACAGCCATTTCAGTTTTACCACAGTAATGGGTAATGTAGTTTGACAGCCATTCCAGTTTAACCACAGTAATGGGTAATGTAGTTTGACAGCCATTTCAGTTTTACCACAGTAATGGGTAATGTAGTTTGACAGCCATTTCAGTTTTACCACAG
>NW_013916300.1:0-223 GCF_000517525.1 Limulus polyphemus | reverse complement strand
GTGGATTTTGATAACGGTCTTTATAGTCCTTCTTACACTAGATTTTTTGAAATTCATAATGGTTTATTAGTCTTTCTTACACTAGATTTTCTTGACTTTTATAAAGGCTTTTTAGTCCTTCTTACACTAGATTTTTTCGACTTTGATAACTGTCTTTTTAATACTTCTTACACTAGATTTGGTCGAATTTGATAGCAGTCTTTTTATTTCTTACACTAGATTT
>NW_013916299.1:0-303 GCF_000517525.1 Limulus polyphemus | reverse complement strand
ATCATCAAACTTTACTATACTTTAGAATTCAAGAACGTGACTAATATATCAACTTATGATAATTTGGCATTGTAAACTATGATCATCAAACTTTACTATACTTTAGAATTCAAGAACATGACCAATATATCAACTTACGATAATTTGGTATTGTAAACTATGATCATCAAACTTTACTATAGTTTAGAATTCAAGAACGTGACTAATATATCAACTTACGATAATTTGGTATTGTAAACTATGATCATCAAACTTTACTATAGTTTAGAATTCAAGAACGTGACCAATATATCAACTTACGAT
>NW_013916298.1:0-220 GCF_000517525.1 Limulus polyphemus | reverse complement strand
TGTGAAAACAAGCTGTTAATATGATGGTTAAGGAATCAGTAAAACTACCCAATATGATGCAATATATGAACGGTGTGAAAACAAGCTGTTAATATGATGGTTAAGTGAATCAGTAAAATTACCCAATATGATGCAATATATGAACGGTGTGAAAACAAGCTATTAATATGATGGTTAAGGAATCAGTAAAACTACCCAATATGATGCAATATATAAACGA
>NW_013916297.1:0-223 GCF_000517525.1 Limulus polyphemus | reverse complement strand
AAAATAAGACCCAAAACTCAAGCACTTTCGAATAGTTGACTATTCTTCTTCAGGAGAAGAATAGTCAACTATTCAAAAGCACTTGAGTTTTGGGTCTTATTTTAAGGCTAATACACTTTATGTGGTCCTTTGTGCTAACTCTTTTATCAAAAGTAAGTTATTATCAATTTTGTAAAGTTACCATTTTCCTTACCTGAAAATGTATTTCTGATAGATACTCATC
>NW_013916296.1:0-223 GCF_000517525.1 Limulus polyphemus | reverse complement strand
CATTTAATAATCTATCCGTTTCATTTAATAACCTATTCGTTTCACTTAATAATCTATCCGTTTCATTTAATAACCTATTCGTTTCACTTAATAATCTAGCTGCTTCACTTAATAACCTATCCGTTTCATTTAATAATCTATCCGTTTCATTTAATAACCTATTTGTTTCACTTAATAATTTACCTGTTTCAATAAACAATTTCTCTGTTTCACTTAAGTACTT
>NW_013916295.1:0-223 GCF_000517525.1 Limulus polyphemus | reverse complement strand
CATGTACACTAAAATAATATTTTGTTATTTAAAGTGACTCCTAATTACGTGTAAATACTCTTTGTTTACCCTAAAAAAAGAATATAAGCTGTAATCTTGTTCCTTCTACATAAGTTTAACACATCCATGTTCATGTACATTAATATAATATCTAGTTATTTAAAATGACTCCTAATTACGTATAAATACTCTTTGTTTACTATAAAATAAAGAATGTAAGCTA
>NW_013916294.1:0-223 GCF_000517525.1 Limulus polyphemus | reverse complement strand
TATGGGGGTTACAAATTCTGTAACTAGAGTTACACCTAGGTGTTTATGGACTAGTTGTACCAAGTAAGGCTAAATATGAGTATGGTGGTTATAAATTCGGTAACTATAGTTATTCCTAGGTATTCGTGGAGTTCTTGTACGAAATAACGCTACTGATGAGTATGGGGGTTACAAATTCGGTAACTAGAGTTAAACGTAGGTGATTATGGAGTAATTGTACCAA
>NW_013916293.1:0-221 GCF_000517525.1 Limulus polyphemus | reverse complement strand
TAGTGGATAAATGTATGTAATTTTTCCAAGGATAATTATTGTGTAAGTTATAAAAATCGAAACAGGGCGTTTACTATAAGTATAAAGTCACAGCTTCTGACAGAAGAAGAGTTTATAACCTTACCATACAGTTGTCGCTTTTCTAATTTAGTTATTACAGTTTTAATAGAGATAGTATAAATTTATTTAAATGTTGTTTTCACATAATTACCGTATTTTTC
>NW_013916292.1:0-296 GCF_000517525.1 Limulus polyphemus | reverse complement strand
TGTAACTCTAGGCCAAGTAAGGCTAAAGATGAATATTGTGGTTATAAATCCGGTAATTCATGGAGTAGTTGTACACCTAGGTGTAACTCTAGTTACACAATTTATAACCACCATACTCATCTTTAGCCTTACTTGGTACAAATACTCCATGAACACTTAGGTGTAACTCTAGTTACAGTATTTTTAACCATAATACTCATCTTTAGCCTTAATTGGTACAACTAATCCATGAACACCTAGGTGTAACTCTAGTTTCCGAATTTGTAACCACCATACTAATCTTTAGCCTTAATTGG
>NW_013916291.1:0-222 GCF_000517525.1 Limulus polyphemus | reverse complement strand
CAAACGTTGGTTTAGTCACACGATATAACACCAAATGTTGGTTTAGTCACACGATATAAAACAAACGTTGGTTTAGTCACACGATATAAAACCAAATGTTGGTTTAGTCACACGATATAAAACCAAATGTTGGTTTAGTCACACGATATAATAACAAACGTTGGTTTAGTCACACGATATAAAACCAAACGTTGGTTTAGTCACACGATATAAAATCAAACA
>NW_013916290.1:0-225 GCF_000517525.1 Limulus polyphemus | reverse complement strand
CATTAAATATAGTCAACATAATCAAGGAGAGTGGAATTGATAAACTTAGCATGAACCTATTCATTAAATATAGTCAACATAATCAAGGAGAGTGGAATTGATAAACTTAGCATGAACCTATTCATTAACTACAGTCAACATAATCAAGGAGAGTGGAATTGATAAACTTAGCATAGAACCTATTCATTAACTATAGTCAACATAATCAAGGATAGTGGAATTGAT
>NW_013916289.1:0-223 GCF_000517525.1 Limulus polyphemus | reverse complement strand
GCTACATCAGGACTACTATTTTAATACTGATCAAATCTTCTATATAAACTACATCAGGACTATTATTTGAATAGTGACCAAATCTTCTATACAAGCTACATCAGGACTACTATTTTAATACTGACCAAATCTTCTATACAAGATACATCAGGACTACTATTTTAATACTGACCAAATTTCCTATACATCAGGACTACTATTTTAATAGTGACCAAATCTTCTG
>NW_013916288.1:0-223 GCF_000517525.1 Limulus polyphemus | reverse complement strand
ATTGCCGAACTTAAAATGTTTAGCGAGCCGATCACTGTTTCGTCAAAGGATGATGTTGTCGTTGAGGATAATCCCGATGTGTTTCCCTCGTGTGTTGTGACTCGAGATCAGGCTAATAAATTAAGCCCAAAACAAATGATAGACACGTATTCAGAGGATGATATTATAGATTTGTCTCAAACATTTTTTGGATTTGACGGGGATCTTGTGGATAATTGTCCTA
>NW_013916287.1:0-223 GCF_000517525.1 Limulus polyphemus | reverse complement strand
TAAACACTTTTGTTAACAATAACAACCAATATATCATTGTTAATTAAGAAAAACATCCATTAGAGTAATATAAAATTATCCTAGTTTAACTGCATGTCGTCGTTCACTATGTTGACACTTTTGTTAACAATAACAACCAATATATCATTGTTAATTAAGAAAAACATTCATTAGAGTAATATAAAAATTGTACTAGTTTAACTGCATGTCGGCGTTCACTATG
>NW_013916286.1:0-222 GCF_000517525.1 Limulus polyphemus | reverse complement strand
TGTCCTGTCAATAAGAAGACACAAGATTTAACGATACTGTGTACTGTCAATAAGAAGACACAAGATTTAACAATATTGTGTCCTGTCAATAGGAAGATACAGGATTTATCAATACTGTGTCCTGTCAATAAGAAGATAAAGGATTTATCAATACTTTGTACTGTCAATAAGAAGAAACATAATTTAAAAATACTGTATTTGGTAGTAAGAAGAAAAAGATTC
>NW_013916285.1:0-223 GCF_000517525.1 Limulus polyphemus | reverse complement strand
GGAGGGGGGCAACTGTTCAGGAGTCCGGGCTAATGAAACCGGGTTATGTCGTAAAACCCGCAAAGAACCTTTACGCTATATCTTCATTTAATCATAAAAAGCATAGTTTTGGCTTGTCTTTGCATATGAACGCTTGATACATAAAGAATGATTGAATTGATAATGTGATTAATAATTAGTATATATTTGTTACTTTATAGATTTAATAGATATTTGTTGTTAC
>NW_013916284.1:0-223 GCF_000517525.1 Limulus polyphemus | reverse complement strand
AGGTCCTTTACTCAAACACACGCACCACATTCAATAACTCTGTACGATCTCATACATCCACCATACTATATAGGTCCTTTACTCAAACACACGCACTACATTAAATAACTCTGTACGATCTCATACATCCACCATATTATATAGGTCATTTACTCAAACACACGCACCACATTCAATAACTCTGTACGATCTCATACATCCACCATACTATATAGGTCCTTTA
>NW_013916283.1:0-234 GCF_000517525.1 Limulus polyphemus | reverse complement strand
ACAGGATTTATCAATACTGTGTACTGTCAATAAGAAGACACAAGATTTAACGATACTGTGTACTGTCAATAAGAAGAGACAAGATTTAACAATACTGTGTCCTGTCAATAAGAAGACACTAGATTTAACAATACTGTGTCCTGTCAATAAGAAGACAAAAGATTTAACGATACTGTGTACTATCATAACAAGTCATAATATTTAATGATACTTTGTACTATCAACAACAAGCCA
>NW_013916282.1:0-224 GCF_000517525.1 Limulus polyphemus | reverse complement strand
TGTTCGTGGAGTTGTTGTACCAAATAACGCTAAGATGAGTATGGGGGTTATAAATTCGGTAACCAGAGTTAAACATAAGTGTTCATGGAGTAATTGTTCCAGGTATGGCTAAAGATGAGTGTGGTGGTTATAAATTCTGTAACTAGAGTTACACCTAGGTGTTCATGGAGTAGTTGTACCAAGTAAGGCTAAAGATGAATATGGTGGTTATAAATTCGGTAACT
>NW_013916281.1:0-223 GCF_000517525.1 Limulus polyphemus | reverse complement strand
TGAAGCGGATGAACCCCACATGAAGCAGAAGCCAATGAGACGGAGACCAGTACGGAAGAAGATACGTCCTGTAAAATTAAGAGACTTTGTTGAATTGTAATTTTGTGTTTGTAATTCTGTACATTTTAATTAAGTTATTGTTATTGGTTTATCATATGTGGTTATTGTTCGGGACGAACAATATTAAGGAGGGGGCAGTGTTGCGTCAGCGAGTCACATGACC
>NW_013916280.1:0-223 GCF_000517525.1 Limulus polyphemus | reverse complement strand
AGTTTTCTGCTGACCTCATGATGTGTTAAATAATAATGGTTTGTTGCCGACCTCATGATGTGTTGAATAGTAGTGATTTTGTTGCTGACCTTATGCTGTATTAAATAATAGTGGCTTGCTGCTGACCTTATGCTGTATTAAATAATAGTGGCTTGCTGCTGACCTCATGATGTGTTGAATAGTAGTGATTTGCTGCTGAACTCATGATGTGTTGAATAATAGT
>NW_013916279.1:0-223 GCF_000517525.1 Limulus polyphemus | reverse complement strand
GTTTTACTTATCACCCAGTGATCTGGTTATAGTCACCTGTTTGTTTAGCTTATTGCCTCAGTGATTTGATTGTAATCAGCTGTTTGTTTTACTTTTCACCCAGTGATCTGGTTATAGTCACTTGTTTGTTTTACTTATCACCCAGTGATCTGGTTATAGTCACCTGTTTGTTTAGCTTATTGCCTCAGTGATTTGATTGTAATCAGCTGTTTGTTTTACTTTT
>NW_013916278.1:0-223 GCF_000517525.1 Limulus polyphemus | reverse complement strand
GCCATAACTGAACAAGCTAATATCAGCACAGGAAGATTAGCACAGCCACAATTGAAGAAGTCCATCTCAACACAGGAAAATTAGCACAGCCATAACTGAACAAGTTAATATCAGCACAGGAAAATTAGCCCAGCCATAACTGAACAAGTTAATCTTAGTACAGGAAAATTAGCCCAGCCATAACTGAACAAGCTAATATCAACGCAGGAAAATTAGCCCAGGC
>NW_013916277.1:0-292 GCF_000517525.1 Limulus polyphemus | reverse complement strand
AGAACGATACCAGCAATTGGGTCGTATTTAATCCATTCGGACTTAAGGAAACACATGTAGATATGTTGTAAATATATGAGTTAATTAACACATTGACCGCAGACTGAAGTCAAGAGTGGGTCATAGAACGATAAAAGCTACTGGGTCCTATTTAATCCACTCTTACTTAAGGAAACACATGTAGATATGTTGTAAATATATGATTTAATTAACACATTGGCTGCTGACTAAAGTCAACAGTGGATAATAGAAAGATACTAGTTATTGGGTTCTATTTAATCCACTCGGACTT
>NW_013916276.1:0-223 GCF_000517525.1 Limulus polyphemus | reverse complement strand
AAGACAGAAGATTTAATGATACTGTATACTGTCAATAAGAAGACACAAGATTTAATGATACTGTGTACTGTCAATAAGAAGACACAAGATTTAACGATACTGTGTACTGTCAATAAGAAGACACAAAATTTAACAAAACTCTGTATTGTCAATAAGAGTACACACGATTTAACAATACTGTGTACTGTCAATAAGAAGACACAAGATATAACAATAATGTGAA
>NW_013916275.1:0-223 GCF_000517525.1 Limulus polyphemus | reverse complement strand
ACAAATAATTGACATAAGTTGTGTTTTCACAAACTGACAACATATAACCAGTTGACATAAGTTGTGTTTTCACAAACTGACAATATACAAATAATTGACATAAGTTGTGTTTTCACAAACTGACAACATATAACCAGTTGACATAAGTTGTGTTCTCACAAACTGACAACATATAACCAGTTGACATAAGTTGTATTCTCACAAACTGACAATATACAAATAA
>NW_013916274.1:0-222 GCF_000517525.1 Limulus polyphemus | reverse complement strand
CGCTCACAAATAGAACGTTTTTGTTGTCGACAAACGCTCGGTGACAACAATTTCCTGTATACCAACACATTATTCTTGCTCTCATGAATCACTCGTATAGCAATGAACCAAAATTTCCTGTATACCAACACATTATTCTTGCTCTCATGAATCACTTGTATAGCAATGAACCAAAATTTCCTGTATGACAACACATTATTCTTGCTCTCATTAATCATTCGT
>NW_013916273.1:0-222 GCF_000517525.1 Limulus polyphemus | reverse complement strand
GTTGTGGCAACATATAAACTAGAATGTTGTTCTGTGGTTCATGATCTTCACCATCCTGTTGTGGCAACATACGAACTAGAATGCTGTTTGGTGGTTCATGATATTCAACATCCTGTTGTGGCAGCATATAAACTAGAATGTAGTTCTGTGGTTCATGATCTTACAATGCAGAATTAATATTCTAAGAATGGTAGATCATCATATCAAATTTTCTGATAACTA
>NW_013916272.1:0-380 GCF_000517525.1 Limulus polyphemus | reverse complement strand
TATGCATGTATATGTATATATATGTATGTAAATATTTTTTTTCTTAATTAACTAATCAATTAATTGATTGATTAATTGATCAATTGACCGTTCGCCCATTCGGCTCATTACTCCGGTGACCACTAGACAAAATGTAATCTATTACCACGAGCAGGGTGAAGGAGGATTGTTTAATCTTCGAACACCCTAGATTGATAATTGTTTCCGAAGGAAACAATTATTTTTAAATCTAAATAACTGCCAGTTCTTCTTCTTTGTGTTTGTCAAAATGAGGCACAACTACAGGTGTAAGCACGTCCCTGGTGTACTTTTCGCCAGTAAGATTGCCATTGATTGTTACCAAATCCAGCTTGCAATCATGCGAGACACAGCCCCATACC
>NW_013916271.1:0-223 GCF_000517525.1 Limulus polyphemus | reverse complement strand
GTGAAGGGGAACAGATTGATAGATCAATGGCAGTAAAAGACTGACTAGGTGCATAAAAATAAGTATAAGAACCAGTATTGAAGAGAGAAAGGTTGTGATCTGAGAGCATACAACTCTATGGAATGACCCCTCCCTTTAATATAAGCACCACCACAGAGGGGATTGTGTCCATTAAAATCTCCCAGGATCATATAGGGAGATTGCAACTGTTCAACGAGAGCAT
>NW_013916270.1:0-223 GCF_000517525.1 Limulus polyphemus | reverse complement strand
GACACTCTATGATTGGTATGGAACAACATAGTCGTCCTGTGACTGGAAAGGAACAACAAAGACACTCTATGATTGGTATGGAACAACAAAGTCGTCCTGTGACTGGCAAGGAACACCATAGACACTCTATGGTTGGTATGGAACAACATAGTCGTCCTGTGACTAGCAAGGAACAACATAGACACTCTATGATTGGTATGGAAGAACATAGTCGTCCTGTAAA
>NW_013916269.1:0-223 GCF_000517525.1 Limulus polyphemus | reverse complement strand
GTGTCTTCTTATTGACATTACACAGTATCGTTATATCTTGTGTCTTCTTATTGAGAGTACACAGTATTGTTAAATCTAGTGTCTTCTTATTGACAGTACACACTATCGTTAAATATTGTGTCTTCTTATTGACAGTACACAGTATCGTTAAATCTTGTGTCTTATTATTGACAGTACACAGTATCGTTATATCTTGTGTCTTCTTATTGACAGTACACAGTAT
>NW_013916268.1:0-222 GCF_000517525.1 Limulus polyphemus | reverse complement strand
GACTATTAAAAATGCAGTCGTTTACTAAATTATCTAAATATTATCATTGAGCACAACATATTTGTTTGTTTGTTTGTTTTAATTATGCACAAAGCCACACAAGGGCTATCTGTGCTCTGCCCATCACGGGTATCGAAACCCGGTTTCTAGCGTTGCAAGTCCGCAGACATACCGCTATGCCACTGGGGGGCAGCACAACATATTTGTTTGTTTGTTTGTTTT
>NW_013916267.1:0-363 GCF_000517525.1 Limulus polyphemus | reverse complement strand
AGTATGGTGGTTACAAATTCGGTTACTAGATTATTTGGTACAACAACTCCACGAACACCTAGGTGTAACCGCTAAAGATGAGTATGGAGGTTACAAATTCGGTAACTAGAGTTACACCTTGGTGTTCGTAGAGTTGTTGTAACCTAGGTGTTCGTGGAGTTGTTGTACCAAATAACGCTACAGACGAGTATGGTGGTTATAAATTCGGTAACTAGAGTTACACCTAGGTTTTCGTGGAGTTGTTGTACCAAATAACGCTAAAGATGAGTATGGTGGTTATAAGTTCGGTAACTAGAGTTACACCTAGGTGTTCGTGGAGTTGTTGTACCAAATAACGCTACAGTTGAGTATGTTGGTTACAAA
>NW_013916266.1:0-503 GCF_000517525.1 Limulus polyphemus | reverse complement strand
CAATAGAAGAAGACAACATTAGTAATCATAATAACCTACGAGGGAAAATAATGAAGTACGTATAACTATATATATCAACCACACCACATCTGCTATATCCAGTGCCGACAATGCCTTTCGTGCAATACCAAGGCTCATCAGGCCGGCTAGGATACTACAGGCACAGTTGAGACACTACTTATATTATATAACTGCGAGTGACACTGGCTATGAACAATGCACCTACTTGCTCAGTATTTCACATTTCTTTGTGAATTACGGTGCATTGTTCATAGCCAGTGTCACTCGCAGTTATATAATATAAGTAGTGTCTCAACTGTTACTGTGCCTGTAGTATCCTAGCCGGCCTGATCACACCACACTGTAACCCTGACAAAGCATGCTCACGCAACAGTACTCCAATCATCACGATGGAAGACGTTTTTTCCTGAAAATTAAACCACACGGGTAACACAACACTATAATTAAGGAATATGGATGAAAAGTTCATTCCTTTCCCGTGT
>NW_013916265.1:0-223 GCF_000517525.1 Limulus polyphemus | reverse complement strand
AAACTAATCAAATAATTCATTAATTTAAATGGTTTAGCCAGACTCTTCATCAAAACTATTCAACTAATTCATTAATTTAAACAGTTTAGCCGGACTCTTCATGCACCACTTTTGGTTTACCTCGCCGACCACATTTTACCCGAAAAGTCACGTCTGAGAGACCATCCACTATGTCATATGGGCCTTCCCATGGAGAAGACAACTTAGGAGACTTCCCTTTGGT
>NW_013916264.1:0-223 GCF_000517525.1 Limulus polyphemus | reverse complement strand
ATGTAACTTACAGCTGTAATTATATTCGGTAATAATGTAACTTAAAGCTGTATTTATAATCGGTAATAATGTAACTTAAAGCTGTGTTTATAATCCGTAATAATGTAACTTAAAGCTGTATTTATATTCGGTAATAATGTAACTTAAAGCTATATTTATAATCGTTAATAATGTAATTTAAAGCTGTATTTATATTCGGTAATACTGTAAGTCAAAGCTATAT
>NW_013916263.1:0-222 GCF_000517525.1 Limulus polyphemus | reverse complement strand
ACAGTCATGCGTTCCATACATTCTCACCAAGTGAGACAACTTTATTCCAAAGTCATACGTTCCATACATTCTCACCAAGTGAGACAACTTTATTCCAAAGTCATACGTTCCATACATTCTCACCAAGTGAGACAACTTTATTCCAAAGTCATACGTTCCATACATTCTCACCAAGTGAGACAACTTTATTCAAAGTCATACGTTCCATACATTCTCACCAAG
>NW_013916262.1:0-221 GCF_000517525.1 Limulus polyphemus | reverse complement strand
TAAGAAGACACTAAATTAACGACTACTGTGTACTATCAATAAAAGACATAAGATTTAACGATACTGTGTACTGTCAATAAGAAGACACAAGATTTAACGATACTGTGTACTGTCAACAAGAAGACACAAGATTTATCGATACTGTGTACTGTCAATAAGAAGATACACCGTTTTAACAATAATGTGTCCTGTCAATAAGAAGACAGAAGATTTAGCAATAC
>NW_013916261.1:0-858 GCF_000517525.1 Limulus polyphemus | reverse complement strand
TAGTCATCACCTGTAGCTTTGTTTGATTTATGGTAGTCAAACAAAGCTGCATGTGATGTCAAACAAAGCTACAGGTTGATGACTACCATAACTCAAACAAAGCTACAGGTTGATGGCTATCATAACTGTTATTGTAACATCACTTGTAGCTTTGGAAACAAAGCTACAGGTGATGACTACCATAACTCAAACAAAGCTACAGGTGATGACTACCATAACTCAAACAAAGCTACAGGTTGATGACTACCGTAACTCAATACCATAACTCAAACAAAGCAAAGCTACAGGTTGATGACTAAAACAAAGCTACAGGTGATGACTACCATAACTCAAACAAAGCTACAGGTTGATGACTACCATAGCTCAAACAAAGCTACAGGTGATGTTACCAGAGTTATGGTAGACATCAACCTGTAGCTTTGTTTGAGTTATGGTAGTCATCTTCTGTAGCTTTGTTTGAGACTACCATAACTCAAAAAGCAACAGGGGATGTTACCATAACTCAAAAAAGATACAGGTTGATGACTACCATAACTGAAACAAAGCTACAGGTTAATGACTACCATAACTCAAACAAAGCTACAGGTTGATGACTACCATAACTCATAAAAAGCTACAGGTGATGACTACCATAAAATCAACCTGTAGCTTTGTTTGAGTTATGGTAGTCATCAACCTGTAGCTTTGATTGAGTTATGGTAGTCATCACCTGTAGCTTTGTTTGAGTTATGGTAGTCATCACCTGTAGCTTTGTTTGAGTTATGGTAGTCATCACTTGTAGGTTTGTTTGAGTTATGGTAGTCATCTTCTGTAGCTTTCTTTGAGTTATGGTAGCCATCAACCTGTAGCTTTGTTTGA
>NW_013916260.1:0-223 GCF_000517525.1 Limulus polyphemus | reverse complement strand
CAATGTAGGTGTCTACTTTGTAGCGTTCTACATTATCAAACAATGTAGGTGTCTACTTTGTAGCGTACTACATTATCTAACAATGTAGGTGTTTACTTTGTAGCGTGATACATTATCAAACAATGTAGGTGTCTACTTTGTAGCGTACTACATCATCTAACAATGTAGGTGTCTACTTTGTAGCGTAATACATTATCTAAAAAGTAACATATACTTTGTAGTG
>NW_013916259.1:0-222 GCF_000517525.1 Limulus polyphemus | reverse complement strand
GACCTGTTAAAACGTCGATTCTGTTTCTACGGGCCATATTAAATATGTTTACAGACCTATGAAAACGTCTACGGGCCATATTAAATATGTTTACAGACCTGTTAAAACGTCGATTCTGTTTCTACGGGCCATATTAATTATGCTTACAGCCTGTTAAAACGTTGATTCTGTTTCTACGGGCCATATTAAATATGTTTACAGACCTGTTAAAACGTTGATTCT
>NW_013916258.1:0-225 GCF_000517525.1 Limulus polyphemus | reverse complement strand
ACATGGGCTATAGCCTTGGTTTTTTGGTGAAAATATGAATTTTTTTTGGAAAATGGAAAAAAAGTTTTTTTTTGTCGCAATATTAATAGAAAAATATCGGATAGTGCTTATTTCGTCGAAAATCTGAAAATTCAGACAATACTGCATTAACGAAAAATATTTTGTCCCGTGAAAAGCTAAAAAATATTTGAACTTTAGCTAACTCAGAGTAAAAATAATCCAAAA
>NW_013916257.1:0-222 GCF_000517525.1 Limulus polyphemus | reverse complement strand
ATTATACAATGGGAAGAATAGCCATCAAAATATAAAAATCAACAGTTAGGTTAGTTTGCTATTATACAATAGGAAGAAGAGCGATTAAAATATAAAAATCAACAGTTAGGTTACTCTGCTATTATACAATGGGAAGAAGAGCCATTAAAATATTAAAATCAACAGTTAGGTTACTCAGCTATTATACAATGTGAAGAAGAGCCATTAAAATATAAAAATCAC
>NW_013916256.1:0-223 GCF_000517525.1 Limulus polyphemus | reverse complement strand
ATTCATTTAGTGCAGTATGCAGTAGAGTATTCATTTAGTGCAGTATGCAGTAGAGTATTCATTTAGTGCAGTATGCAGTAGAGTATTCATTTAGTGCAGTATGCAGTAGAGTATTCATTTAGTGCAGTATGCAGTAGAGTATTCATTTAGTGCAGTATGCAGTAGAGTATTCATTTGGTGCAGTGTCCAGTAGAGCATTCATTTGGTGCAGTGTCCAGTAGAG
>NW_013916255.1:0-223 GCF_000517525.1 Limulus polyphemus | reverse complement strand
ATTGTGTGTAATATAATTATTATAGAGGTTAACACTACAGTTGTTTCACTAGGTGGGTTGTGTGTAATATAATTACTATAGAGGTTGATACTACATTAGTTTTCTAGGTGGGATGTATGTCATATAATTACTATAGAGATTAATCCTACAGTTGTTTACTAGGTGGATTGTGTGTAAATTAAATTATTATAGAGGTTAACACTACAGTTGTTTTCTAGGTGGG
>NW_013916254.1:0-220 GCF_000517525.1 Limulus polyphemus | reverse complement strand
TTTTTAGTTTTTCTTCTACTTGATTTTGTCGACGTTCATAACTCTCTTTTTAGGCCTTCATAGACTAGATTTTCGACTCTGATAACGGTATTTTTTGCCCTTTTTCCACTTGATTTTCATGACTTTGATAACGGGTTTTTAGTTTTTCTTCTACTAGATTTTGTCGACGTTCATAACTGTCTCTTTAGGCCTTCATAGACAGGATGTTTTCGACTTTGAT
>NW_013916253.1:0-340 GCF_000517525.1 Limulus polyphemus | reverse complement strand
GGTAACAGAACTTTCAAGTATTTTTCCTTATTATTTGTTTTCCATCTATTGAGAGATAACTGAACTTCCAAGTATTTCTTTCTTAATTTTCCTAAAATAGATACCATAGCTGAAAGTAAACATAATCTATTTTTGGATTAATTTGGAGGCCAGCGAAGCTGGAACGGTCCCTCCTGGACGGTACAAGTACCCCGGAGCACTGAACCAACGTTTGGGGAGACTAGGAAGCTGGAACGGTCCCTCCTGGACGATACAAGTACCCCGGAGCACTGGACCAACGCTTGGGGAGATTACCAGAACCCACGCTTTCCAACTTCACCCCGGGTTACTGTATGTGCAC
>NW_013916252.1:0-223 GCF_000517525.1 Limulus polyphemus | reverse complement strand
AAGATTTAACGATACTGTGTACTGTCAATAAGAAAACACAAGATTTAACGATACTGTGTATTGTCAATAAGAAAACACAAGATTTAACGATATTGTGTACTGTCAATAAGAAGACACAAGTTTTAACAATACTGTGCACTATCAATAAAAGACAAACGATTTAGCAAGACTGTGTACTATCAGTAAAAGACACAAGATTTAACAATGTTGTGTACTGTCAATA
>NW_013916251.1:0-222 GCF_000517525.1 Limulus polyphemus | reverse complement strand
ACAAGATTTAACGATACTGTGCACTCTCAATAAGAAGACACACGATTTAGCAATATTGTGTACTATCTGTGAAAAGAACCAAGATTTAACGATACTGTGTACTGCCAATAAGAAGACACAAGATTTAACGATACTGTGTACTGTCAATAAGAAGACACAAGATTTAACGATACTGTGTACTGTCAATAAGAAGACACAACATTTAACGATACTGTGTACTGT
>NW_013916250.1:0-315 GCF_000517525.1 Limulus polyphemus | reverse complement strand
TTTAAAATTTATACTACACATATATACTATACATATAGTAGTTATCTACGATAATTGGCACGTTAAAATTTATACTACACATATAGCAGTCCCCTATAGTAGTTATCTACGATAATTGGCACGTTAAAATTTATACTATACATATAGTAATTATCTACGATAATTGGCACGTTAAAATTTATACTATACATGTAGTAGTTATCTACGATAATTGGTACGTTAAAATTTATACTACACATATAGTAGTTATCTACGATAATTGGCACGCTAAAGTTGATACTACACATGTAGTAGTTATCTACGATAATTGGTACG
>NW_013916249.1:0-219 GCF_000517525.1 Limulus polyphemus | reverse complement strand
TTTAAGAGCCTGTATTGCTTTGTTCCAAGTCTTCTCAGATTGTGTCTTTAACAGCCTGTATTGCTTTGTTCCAAGTTTTCTCAGATTGTGTCTTTAAGAGCCTGTATTGCTTTGTTCCAAGTTTTCTCAGATTGTCTCTTTAAGAGCCTGTATTGACTTGTTCCAAGTTTTCTCAGATTGTCTCTTTAAGAGCCTGTATTGCTTTGTTCCAAGTTTTCC
>NW_013916248.1:0-223 GCF_000517525.1 Limulus polyphemus | reverse complement strand
TGGAATTCAAGCATCTATCAGACTCTGTAGAAGATCTTTGCTGTTATCCATTGCAGAATAATTACGGTATAATTAAATCTCTCCATTTGTGTAATTCAAGCATCTATCAGACTCTCTAGAAGATATTTGCTGTTATCCATTGCAGATTAATTACGGTATAATTAAATCTCTACATTTGTGTAATTCAAGCATCTATCAGACTCTCTAGAGGATCTTTGCTGTT
>NW_013916247.1:0-223 GCF_000517525.1 Limulus polyphemus | reverse complement strand
CTGGTAACTGTTAAAAGAGAGGTTGAACTAATTAGGTGTCATCAAGGTGAAGTCAAAGTGACGGAAAGAGTTAATGATGACGAAGTGGAACCAGGTATAGATATTGAATCAGAACAGGAGAACGACCAAGATTTGAAGTCAATGATTGATTTTCTAAAAGCGAGTGTTGTGTGCCCTGCTTGGGAGAAGGTGTCTAGTCTAAGCCCTGTGACAAAGAATTATT
>NW_013916246.1:0-222 GCF_000517525.1 Limulus polyphemus | reverse complement strand
AATATTGTGTCTTCTTATTGATAGTACACAGTATTGTTAAATCTTATGTCTTTTTATTGACAGGACACATTATTGTTAAATCTTCTGTGTTCTTACTGACAGTACACATTTTCGTTAAATCTTGTTTGTTCTTTTTGACAGTACACAGTATAGTTAAATCTTGTGTTTTCTTCTTGAAAATACACAGTATCTTTAAATCTTGTGTCTTCTTATTGACAGTGC
>NW_013916245.1:0-218 GCF_000517525.1 Limulus polyphemus | reverse complement strand
CTGTTGTCTCTCTTCTTGTTTCTTTTCTTTTTCTTCTAACAACTGTTGTAATTTCTCTTCTCGTTCTTCTTGTTTCTTTTCTTGTTTATTTTGTTGTTCGAGCTGCCACTGTTGCAGGTTTTCTTGCAGCTGCTGTTGTCTCTCTTCTTGTTTCTTTTGCTGCTCTTGTATTGCTGCCATCAAATCTGCTAAACTGTAGTTTGATTTTCCGCCTCTAG
>NW_013916244.1:0-222 GCF_000517525.1 Limulus polyphemus | reverse complement strand
ATTTGTTATTATACCTGAATGGAAAAAGAAAAATCGACGCTACGCCTATTTTGATATAGGATTATGGAATAAATATTGGGAATTTCAATGAAAGGATGTCCATTCTGAATAAGTACACTATCAAGGACATCTTTGTATTGAAATATGAAGAAAAATAAATTTTTTCAAAATTTTAGCAAAGCATGAAGGCTATAGCCTTGGTAGTTTTGTCGAAAATGTCAA
>NW_013916243.1:0-222 GCF_000517525.1 Limulus polyphemus | reverse complement strand
AGTGCATTCATTTGAAAAATAAGACCTGTGATCCCTAAATCCATAGCGGTGCATTCATGTGTAAAATAAGACCTGTGATCCCTAAATCCATAGCAGTGCATTCATTTGTAAAATAAGACCTGTGATCCCTAAATCCATAGCAGTGCATTCATTTGTAAAATAAGACCTGTGATCCTTAAATCCATAGCAGTGCATTCATTTGTAAAATAAGACCTGTAATCT
>NW_013916242.1:0-413 GCF_000517525.1 Limulus polyphemus | reverse complement strand
CAACTAAGATAACTGTACTGTCACATTGAAATGGCTATTTGTGACAAACAACAACAACACTAAACTGACTGTATTAAGTGATACAACTAAGATAACTGTACTGTCTCATTAGAAGATGCTATTTGTGACAAAACAACAACAACACTACACTGACTGTATTAAGTGATACAACTAAGATAACTGTACTGTCCATTGAAATTGGCTATTTGTGACAAAACAACAACAACAACACTACACTGACTGTATTAAGTGATACAACTAAGATAACTGTACTGTCAAATTTGAAGAGGCTATTTATGACAAAACAACAACAACTGCACTGACAGTATTAAGTGTTACAACTAAGATAACTGTACTGTCACATTAGAATAGGCTCTTTGTGAGCAAACAACAACTCACTATACTGACTGTAT
>NW_013916241.1:0-222 GCF_000517525.1 Limulus polyphemus | reverse complement strand
AGTATCATTTGGTTGGTCTGTAACAAATTCCCACTGAACGCCTTTTACCTTTATATCCACTAATAGAAATCCAAATGGATTCAATCTCCTTGCTATTTTCTTTGATATCCTCAACTTCAACAGGATATGACTCACATTTTACATATAAAGCCACTCCTCCTCCCCTCTTTTGTACTCTATCCCTATTAAATAGTCTGTAACCCTGTATTTTAAAGACATTTC
>NW_013916240.1:0-241 GCF_000517525.1 Limulus polyphemus | reverse complement strand
GGTTTGTTGTAAGTTAAAGGGAATGAAACATCATCCTCAAATACTTTTCGTTTCGGTTTGTTGTAAGTTAAGTGGTTGAAACATCATCCTCAATTACTTTTTGTTTCGGTTTGTGGTAATTGAATAAAACATCATCCTCAAATACTTTTCGTTTCGGTTTGTTGTAAGTTAAGTGGTTGAAACATCATCTTCAAATATTTTTCGTTTCGGTTTGTTGTAAGTTAAGGGAATGAAACATCAT
>NW_013916239.1:0-223 GCF_000517525.1 Limulus polyphemus | reverse complement strand
GTTTATTTGATTTAACGCAATAAGCTCTTTACGCTTTGTCCGCCACCGGAAATCGAACCCCAGGCTTTAGCATTGTAAGTCTGTAATCGTACCGCTGAACCACTAGAGTAAATCCCTTTAACGGTGGGCAGTATCATTGGAAGTTATGTTTGTTTGTTTGTTTTTAATTATGCACAAAGCTACACAAGGACTATCTGTGCTCTGCCCACCACGGGTATCGTTG
>NW_013916238.1:0-223 GCF_000517525.1 Limulus polyphemus | reverse complement strand
AACGACATTTAAACAAGTAGTAACATACCAATGTCAAAGATCAACATTAAACAACAGTAGATATTAACGACATTTAAACAAGTAGTAACATACCAATGTCAAAGATCAACATTAAACAACAGTATATATTAACGACATTTAAACAGGTAATAACATACTAGTGTCAAAGGCCACCATTATACAACAGTAGATATTAACGACATTCAAACAGGTAGTAACATAC
>NW_013916237.1:0-223 GCF_000517525.1 Limulus polyphemus | reverse complement strand
CTTTAACTGTATCACCTACATTAATAACAATAGTTCTGTACCTGTATCGCATCTACATTAATAACAATAGTTCTTTAACTGTATCGCACCTACATTAATAACAATACTAGTTTAACTTTATCGCACCTACATTAATAACAATACTTCTTTAACTGTATCGCACCTACATTAATAACAATACTTCTTTAACTGTATCGCACCTACATTAATAACAATAGTTCTT
>NW_013916236.1:0-223 GCF_000517525.1 Limulus polyphemus | reverse complement strand
AACCTTTACTGTGTTCTAATAATGGTCATCGAACTTTACTGTGTTCGTTGTATCTCAGCCGCGTGAAGAGTTCTTGATTGAAAAAAACGCGTCGTCGGCAATGGATATGACGACTATATAAAAATCTCGCTTTAAAAAATATAATATGTTTAAAATATTGTCTTAAGACAAGTATAATTAATTTTAGTTGAAACAGAAGGTGGTATATTCCATTGAATAACGT
>NW_013916235.1:0-223 GCF_000517525.1 Limulus polyphemus | reverse complement strand
TTTGCCTTCTTTCGTTACTGTTTATCAAAGAGTGTAACAAATAATCAGGTCGCCTCGTATTCATTGTATTAACCATAAAGTTGCAGCTTGTAAGTGTAACCAACAAAGCCTTGTATTCATTGTATTAACCATAAAGTTACAGCTTGTAAGTGTAACCAACAAAGCCATGTATTCATTGTATTAACCATAAAGTTACAGCTTGTAAGTGTAACCAACAAAGCCC
>NW_013916234.1:0-245 GCF_000517525.1 Limulus polyphemus | reverse complement strand
AACACATTCACTAACATTACCCAAACTCATCACTGCTACTTTCAGTGGTTACATGAACTAATCAAGGTCATTTTTAGAGGTTGAATAAAATTGAACAATTTTGCTCTTTAGCTTGTTAGCACGTGCTGGGTCTCAGGCATGCAGTTATTATTAAGTGCATTAATAATGTTCAACATGCTCATAAAGTATTGTTAGCAGTTGTTACAATTATCCTAAAATCCAGGGTTCACATATTTTTGCACTCT
>NW_013916233.1:0-221 GCF_000517525.1 Limulus polyphemus | reverse complement strand
TGGCTTTTTCCTTGTGTTGAAGTTGCCAACATTGAGCTCTCTTGTGCCCAGGTTTTTACAGTGCCAGCAAAGTCCCTCAAACTTCTCTGAAAGCTGACCTTTTCTGGCCTTGAATCCAGATGACTTTACTGGCCTTGGTACCTCTGTGCTGGACTTAACGTACTATTCAAATTCAAGAGCTCTGGCCAATGCACCCTGCATAGTAAAGGATGTGCTTGCAT
>NW_013916232.1:0-223 GCF_000517525.1 Limulus polyphemus | reverse complement strand
TATATACTAGAGTTGTAACAAGTATATATAGAGAGTTGTAAATAGCATATAAACTAGAGCTGTAACAAGTATATAGACTAGAGCTATAGCTAGTAGATAGATTGGAGTTGTAACAAGTATATATAGAAGGAGTTGTAAATAGTATATAGACTAGAGTTGTAACAAGTATATAGACTAGAGCTGTAACAAGTATATAAACTAGAGTTGTAACAAGTATATATAT
>NW_013916231.1:0-222 GCF_000517525.1 Limulus polyphemus | reverse complement strand
AAAATCCATCCACAGGAAGGGAGTTGGTGGTAAAAAACGCCCATAAAAACAGCAAAACTGAAAATTTGTATGTATCTCCCCATGGATCCAATAAACCTCCATACCAAATTTGGTGAAGATCCATCCACGGGAAGGGAGTTGGTGGTAAAAACGCCCATAAAAACAGCAAAACTGAAAATTTGTATGTATCTCCCCATGGATCCAATAAACCTCCATACCAAA
>NW_013916230.1:0-222 GCF_000517525.1 Limulus polyphemus | reverse complement strand
GAACTAATTACAACAAAACTAATCCACCTGGTGAACAATCGATGAGACTAATTACAACAAAACTAATCCACCTGGTGAACAATCGACGAGACTAATTACAACAGTACTAATCCACCTGGTGAACAATCGATGAGACTAATTACAACAAAACTAATCCACCTGGTGAACAATCGATGAGACTAATTACAACAAAACTAATCCATCTGGTGAACAATCGATGAG
>NW_013916229.1:0-222 GCF_000517525.1 Limulus polyphemus | reverse complement strand
AAGTAATTACACAGACACGGATATATATATACAGATTGAACAAAGAAGTCACATGACCGGAACTGTTGTGGTACTTAGAAGATACAGTAGATATCTCAATTTGGCTCTTAAATAAATATATCATAAAGTAGACACAACAGATATGTCAATGTGGCTCTAAAACACGTTGATCGTGAAGTACACGTAGTACATATATCAATGTGGCTCTAAAACATTTTGATC
>NW_013916228.1:0-436 GCF_000517525.1 Limulus polyphemus | reverse complement strand
TTACTATGGATATATGAACAAGATACAACATAATTGTGCATATACGCTCAGAACCATAAAAGAATTAATATTGTTATTATGGATATATAAACAAGATACAACATAATTATGTTTATAGCGCTCAGAACCACAAAAAGCACTAACACTGTTATTATGGATATATGAACAAGATCCAAAATAATTGTGCATATAGCGTTCTTCTTTTATGGTTCTTTAATATTGTTATTATGGATATATAAACAAGATACAACATAATTATGCTTATAGCGCTCAGACCCATAAAAAGCACTAACACTGTTATTATGGATATATGAACAAGATCCAAAATAATTGTGCACATAGCGTTCAGAACCATAAAAGAACTAATATTGTTATTATGGATATATAAAAAGATAAACCATAATTATGCTTATAGCGCTAAGAACCATAAAAAGCA
>NW_013916227.1:0-223 GCF_000517525.1 Limulus polyphemus | reverse complement strand
CGAAGAGCAAATTAAGTAAAGCGTTCTTTAATATTATGTGAACAAAAATACAAGAAGAAATATTTCACGACCTTTATCTATAGCTGTCTATTATTTGGACAATGCTTAAGATGTGGTTTGATAACACTAAGAATTAGTCTGGGCCAGAGCACAGTTACATTCAGAATCTACTTGTTTTGTAAGGAGGGAATTAAAGATAGGGGCGAAAGAAGTATTTATCTTA
>NW_013916226.1:0-223 GCF_000517525.1 Limulus polyphemus | reverse complement strand
GTAGCAGTACAAGCAAGTAGGCAGCCGGCTAACAGCAGTTGCCCATGACCAATAGCCTGAGGGTTTTTGGGTGTGGTACCAGATCAGCCCAGAACTTGCCTGCAAGCATCCAATAGGAGCACCGCACTACTTGTGGGTGATGCTGTGTCCTATTTGGATAATCACCAGGATACAGAGAAATTCTGCTATATAAACCCATGTCAAGAGCTGGAAAGTCAGTTTC
>NW_013916225.1:0-237 GCF_000517525.1 Limulus polyphemus | reverse complement strand
TTAAAGCGAGCAGAGATTATTTCAGACTGAATAATGGGATGTGTGTGTGGACATGTGGTGAATCTCAACTAAATTTAATAAATCATTCAGTAGCAACCACACATATTGGACCTCTGGAGATATATCTTCTTAATGAATGCCTGTTCCAAATAAATACTTTTAACTTCTGTTCGGATACATGTCGGTTAAGTAATGAACACAAAACTAGATGATTGATAAACACATAAACATGAAAAA
>NW_013916224.1:0-223 GCF_000517525.1 Limulus polyphemus | reverse complement strand
CATCTGTATTAAAAGCCTACCATCCACTATCGATATATAATGAAAGACATACCAGCCACTATCCATCTGTATTAAAAGACCTACCAGTCACTATCCATCTGTATTAAAAGACTTACCAGACTCTATCAATCTGTATTAAAAGACCTACCAGTCACTATCCATGTATAATAAAACACCTACCAGTCACTATCCTTCTATAAAAAACATCTATCAGTCACTATCC
>NW_013916223.1:0-223 GCF_000517525.1 Limulus polyphemus | reverse complement strand
ATGGGAATGTAATGTGTGTGTGGATAGTGAGTAACTGAACTGCAGTCGGAAGTATTGTTGACGTTCGTTGATTAGCGTTTGTTTTAACGCGATTGTTGAAGTTGAGTGTATCGGTAAAGTTATATTCGGAAAGAATAAATCAGTTTTATTAAGTAAAGAACTTGTGTCGCAAGTTTCGTCAGAACGAAGTTACGGAAAGTTAATTAACAAACGGAGACGTAAC
>NW_013916222.1:0-223 GCF_000517525.1 Limulus polyphemus | reverse complement strand
CCGGGTTTCGATACCCGTGGTGGGCAGAGCACAGATAGCCCATTGTGTAGCTTTGTGCTTAATTCCAAACCAACAACAACAAACAAACAAGCCACAATACAAACCTTGTAATGGTAATTTTATCATTACGTTATATTTAGCGAGCTACATGTCAAACCTTGTAATGGTAATTTTATCATTATGTTATATTTAGCGAGCTACATGTCAAACCTTGTAATGGTAA
>NW_013916221.1:0-476 GCF_000517525.1 Limulus polyphemus | reverse complement strand
TCCCTCTGAATTATCAACATAAACTCGCGTAATCAATACACCTTTTTTTTTTTTTTTGCTTGAACTTAAAACCACATTTTAAGTTCAAGCAAAAAAAAGAAGAAAAAAAACGTGTAGCCTATTAACGTAGTGTGTGATCAATTTAGCCACGTTACGACCCGAAAGTTTGACTTCACGAGACCCTGCTGAATGATGATTCTATATTGTTAGAACCAGCAGTTGAAACAGCACCAGAGAAACGTGGCAATAAAAACTGAATGATGATGCTATATTGTTAGAACCAGCAGTTGAAACAGCACCAGAGAAACGTGGCAATAAAAATGTGGCTTTCTTAATTTAATTATAATCGATAAATTGTTACCTCTCGAAATGTTTAATTTTAGCCACACCATATTTTTTATTTTAACAACTGATTTATTTCACAGGCACATTAACCAATAGGCCACGCCCAGCCACAACATATTTTAAACGACAAC
>NW_013916220.1:0-220 GCF_000517525.1 Limulus polyphemus | reverse complement strand
CCTTCAGAGTAACGTTGTGAATAACACAACTTTATGGAACATGATGTATGCATGTACACTTCTGGTACTGATTGTGTTTGTTACTTTCAGATTAACGCTATGGATAACACAACTTTATGGAACATGATGTATACATGGACACTTCTGGTACTGATTGTGTTTGTTACTTTCAGATTAACGTTGTGAATAACACAACTTTATGGACATGATGTATGCATGT
>NW_013916219.1:0-582 GCF_000517525.1 Limulus polyphemus | reverse complement strand
TTATTGATATCCATTGTGGCATTTAAGTGCTAATTCATCCATATCACATGTATATGATGCGAGAAATGATTAGAATAACCCAAACATGAAGTAGTTTAAAAATGTTCACTTTAAGTAGCTGAAGGTCACTTAACTTATGGTATTACCAGTTAAGGTTATGAGCTGGAAGTTAGTTTCTCCTTGAAAATCAAAATGAGTGATATAGGAATGTGGGATACTACACTAGGGACTTAGTCTAACTTAACATTAATGCATGTTCACAATCCATTTGAGTCATTCTTTTGATGTCCATGTTAATCTTTTACTTTTCAATAGCTTTCTTCAAATCTGCTGTTTCTGTTTGTTTTTCTGAAACTTAATGCTTACCTGTTGGCTCCATCTGGTACTAAGGCCTCTTATTACTATGACTGTTACACAGAGATCTTACTTAGCCATTTTTGTATCATCACTTCCATGACGAGTGGCTCATACCCAAACAGAGAAATGATACAAAGGTTTGTACAAATTCGGAGAAATATAGATCCACATCATATTCACATTGACATTAACTAATTTCAGAACATCAGTAAATCTCTCTTAATT
>NW_013916218.1:0-223 GCF_000517525.1 Limulus polyphemus | reverse complement strand
TGACGTGATTCAATACCAACAACCAACAAAACTAAACGTTTCTCATTACATTAAAGTCACAGGACGTGATTCAATACCAACAACCAACAAAACTAATCGTATCCCGTTACATTAAAGTCACAGGACGTGATTCAATACCAACAACCAACTAAACTAAACGTATCTCATTACATTAAAGTCACAGGACGTG
Source organism: Limulus polyphemus (assembly GCF_000517525.1). Taxonomy (NCBI): domain Eukaryota; kingdom Metazoa; phylum Arthropoda; class Merostomata; order Xiphosura; family Limulidae; genus Limulus; species Limulus polyphemus. The sequence goes on along the minus strand of NW_013916218.1, from coordinate 33 downwards.
ATCCAATACCAACAACCAACAAACTTAACGTAT
>NW_013916217.1:0-222 GCF_000517525.1 Limulus polyphemus | reverse complement strand
GATAACATCCCATAAAATACTTATTTTATACTTCATGTAAAACGATAAACATCCCATAAAATACTTATTTTATACTTCATGTAAAACGATAAGCATCTCATAAAATACTTATTTTATACTTCATGTAAAAGGATAAACATCCCATAAAATACTTATTTTATACTTCATGTAAAACGATAAACATCCCATAAAATACTTAGTATTTTATACTTCATGTAAAAC
>NW_013916216.1:0-224 GCF_000517525.1 Limulus polyphemus | reverse complement strand
AAAATATCATAAATTTTAAACAACCATTAACGTATAGTATTCAATAAACTAAAGGGAAAATATCATAAATTTTAAACAACCATTAACATATAGTATTCAATAAACTAAAAGGAAAATATCGTAAATTTTAAACAACCATTAACATATAGCATTCAATAAACTAAAGGGAAAATATCATAAATTTTAAACAACCATTAACGTATAGTATTCAATAAACTAAAGGG
>NW_013916215.1:0-223 GCF_000517525.1 Limulus polyphemus | reverse complement strand
TTATGTTTGGTAAACTGTGTGTAATAATCTTTCTCTAATCAACTAAACTTACATTGATTTTTTTCAACTATGTTTGGTAAAGTGTGAGTAATAATTTCTAATCCACTAAACTTACAATGATATTTTTCAACTATGTTTGGTAAAGTGTGTGTAATAATCTCTATTCAACTAAACTTACAATGATATTTTTCAACTATGTTTGGTAAAGTGTGTGTAATAATCT
>NW_013916214.1:0-223 GCF_000517525.1 Limulus polyphemus | reverse complement strand
ATTTGTGTTAACCCTTCCCTTGTCATGTTCATCATCTGCACAAGCTAAAGGCTCACGGTCGTAACAACGGCACGACAGTAAAATGTGGGCTATTGTGACTTGAGTGTCACAATGGCTACACATCGGTGGGTCAATACCTGATAAAAGAAAACGATGGGTTAAAAAGTATGACCAACGCATAGCCTTGTTAGGACTACTTCCTCCTTCCGATCCTTACGGAAGC
>NW_013916213.1:0-251 GCF_000517525.1 Limulus polyphemus | reverse complement strand
GAACGTCTTACTGAACATCGTGTTATGTGGTCTGGATGTTTGAACGACTTTCTGAACATTGTGTTATGTAGACTGGATGTTAGAACGTCTTACTGAACATCGTGTTATGTAGGCTGGATGTTTTAACAACTTACTGAACATCGTGTTATGTAAACTGAATTAGAACGAGCTATTGACATCGTGTTAACTGTTATGCAAGGCCTGAAGGCCAAAGAAATTAAAATAAGAGGAAAGCTGACCAAGAATACTCA
>NW_013916212.1:0-372 GCF_000517525.1 Limulus polyphemus | reverse complement strand
GACAGTAGTAAACTTTAAATAAAGAAACTTATCAGACAGTGAAACTTTAAATAAACAAGCTTCTCAGGCAGTGAAACTTTAAATAAACAAGCTTCTCGGACAGTGAAACGTTAAATAAAGAAGCTTCTCAGACAGTGAAACTAAATAAAGAAGCTTATCAGACAGTGAAACTAAATAAAGAAGCTTATCAGACAGTGAAACTTTAAATAAAGAAACTTATCAGACAGTGAAACTTTAAATAAACAAGCTTCTCAGGCAGTGAAACTTTAAATAAACAAGCTTCTCGGACAGTGAAACGTTAAATAAAGAAGCTTCTCAGACAGTGAAACTAAATAAACAAGCTTCTTAGACAGTGAAACTAAATAAACAAGC
>NW_013916211.1:0-627 GCF_000517525.1 Limulus polyphemus | reverse complement strand
GAGTAGGGTTCATCAATATTTAATATATCGGAAGTATTACAAATACACCAAGTAAAGTCCAGTGTAGGGTTCATCAGTATTTAATATATCGGAAGTATTACAAATACACCAAGTAAAGTCCACAGTAGGGTTCATCAATATTTAATATATCGGAAGTATTCCATAGACACCTAAAATATGTCCAGTTTAGTGTTATCAATATTTAATATATCGGAAGTATTACAAATACACCAAGTAAATTATTTGATAATTTAGAACGAACGAAGTATGAAAATGCTATTTCCGCCTGTATACACAGTGTTACAAAAGCAATTATATAATGAGAGGCCATCATCAAAGAAAGAGAAAAAATGTAATAGCCGGGTGGGAATGTGGGTGTTCGTTCTCACCCCCTAACCGCCCTGGCTACGGGCTTGGTAATACTTCCAATATATTCAATATTGATGAACCCTACTCTGGACTAGCATCTAACTAACCCTTTATAGATACAGGTTCCGTTCTAAATTATCATAGAGTAGCATCTAACCAACCGTTTACAGGTACAAGTTCAGAAATCTGAATTATCAGATAGTAGCATCTATTTAACCTTTATAGGTACACGTTCAGCAGTTCTAAATTATCAAATAA
>NW_013916210.1:0-472 GCF_000517525.1 Limulus polyphemus | reverse complement strand
ACTGTGTACTGTCAAAAAGAAGACACAAGATTTAACGATACTGTGGTACTGTCAATAAGAAGAAACAAGATTTAACGATACTGTGTACTTGGATAGTACACAGTATTGCTAAATCGTGTGTCTTCTTATTGAGAGTGCACAGTATCGTTAAATCTTGTGTCTTCTTATTGACAGTACACAGTATCGTTAAATCTTCTGTCTTCTTATTGACAGTACACAGTATTTTTGATCTTATGTCTTCTTATTGACCAATACTGTGTACTGTGAATAAGAAGACAGAAGATTTAACGATACTGTGTACTATATATAAAAAGACCCTAGATTTAACGATACTGTGTACTGTCAATAAGAAGACAAAAGATTTAACGATACTGTGTACTGTCAATAAGAATAAACAATATTCAACGATAATGTGTACTGTCAGTAAGAAAACACAAGATTTAACGATACTGTGTACTTTCAATAAAAAGAC
>NW_013916209.1:0-223 GCF_000517525.1 Limulus polyphemus | reverse complement strand
AAACAAGAAAAGAAACAAGAAGAACGAGAAATTAAACAGGAAGAGAGATTACAGCAGTTGTTGGAGGAAAAAGAAAAGAAACTAGAAGAACGAGAAGAGAAATTACAGCAGTTGTTGGAGTGAAAAGAAAAGAAACAAGAAGAACGAGAAGAGAAATTACAACAGTGGTTAGAGGAAAAGAAAAGAAACAAAAAGAACGAGAAGAGAAATTATAGCAGTGGTT
>NW_013916208.1:0-258 GCF_000517525.1 Limulus polyphemus | reverse complement strand
TTTAGGACCCTCTGGTAACAAGAAATTGAAAAAGAATCAGTAACAAAAAGCTTCCCTGCAGTACTTAGCTTTTCTGAAAGCATATGTTTTTATGTTATTCTTTTATTTCATTTTTGCAACTTTTGTGGTCGAATAGAAGGCTAGAATTTTGCATGTAAATACGCAAGTATGCAACGAACTTTCATACAAAATTTGGAGATGATCCGTAAATACGCAAGTATGCAACGAACGTTCATACAAAATTTGGAGATGATCCGT
>NW_013916207.1:0-223 GCF_000517525.1 Limulus polyphemus | reverse complement strand
CAGTTGGGACAAAGTGGACAACAGAACAAATGACGCTGCTGAAGACGTGCCACCTGAAGAAGCCACCGTATAAGAAGAAACTCTACTCAGTTTTGAGAAGGGTAACGGTGAAGCTCTTGGTGAATTTACTACCACTGATGTGACTGTTATCAATGATGGGACATTAACTGATGAAGCTGATGAACCCCACATGAAGCATAAGCCAATGAGACGGAGACCAGAA
>NW_013916206.1:0-223 GCF_000517525.1 Limulus polyphemus | reverse complement strand
CTGTTAGTGCATACGTTTTCCCATTAAGACGGTATTACAGTGAACGAAAAATACTGCTGTACGGCACAGCAGATTGCATTATATTAAAAATAATTATAATGAATTTTTCCTCCAAGAAAAAGATGGACAAGTACAAGTTTATGACAAGTAAAGGGTAGCTTCTTCAAACCATTTTTATATTTTTCTGTTAATAGCCATTAATTTTCTTACTTGATTTATTATT
>NW_013916205.1:0-223 GCF_000517525.1 Limulus polyphemus | reverse complement strand
CTTGGGAATCCCGCTTTCGACAGTCAACAGAATCATCGTGCAGTTCAGGAAACACGACAAGGAAACAACTGAGCAGTGTCCGGGTCTTCCTGGTCCATCGAAACGGATCCCAAATTAACGACTACAGAAGTGGCCAAAGTTGGTGGGATGAGCCCGAAATCTGTTTAACGAATTCTCCACAGATTGGGTTATCGTTGCAGAGCAGCTAGATGGAAACCCTTAT
>NW_013916204.1:0-223 GCF_000517525.1 Limulus polyphemus | reverse complement strand
CTGTGTACTGTCAATAAGAAGACACGATATATAACAATACTGTGTACTATCAATAAGATAGTACTGTCAATAAGAAAACACAAAATTTAACAATATTGTGTACTGTCAATAAGAAGACACAATATTTAACGATACTATGTACTGTCAATAAGAAGACACGAGATTTAACAATACTGTGTACTGTCAATAAGAAGACACTAGATTTAACAATACTGTTCACTTT
>NW_013916203.1:0-413 GCF_000517525.1 Limulus polyphemus | reverse complement strand
ACAAATTCGTAACTAGAGTTACTCCTATGAGTTCGTGGAGTTGTTGTACCAAGTAAGGCTAAAGATGAGTATGGTGGTTATAAGGAGGTGTAACTCTAGTTACAGAACTTTTCCCTTACTTGGTACAACTACTCCATGAACACTTACCACCATATTCATAATTTATACTAGTTACCGCCTAGGTGTAACTTGTTTATGGAGTAGTTGTACCAAGTAAAGCTAAAGATGAGTATGATGGTTGTAAATTCGGTAACTATAGTTACACCTAAGTATTCATGGAGTTGTTGTACCAAGTAAGGCTAAAGATGAGTATGGTGGTTATAAATTATATAACTAGAGTTACACCTAAGAGTTCATGGATTAGTTCTACCAAGTAAAGCTAAAGATGAATATGGTGGTTATAAATTATGTAA
>NW_013916202.1:0-375 GCF_000517525.1 Limulus polyphemus | reverse complement strand
GACAACTGTGTACTATCAATAAAAAGACACAAAATCTAACGATACTGTGTAATGTCAATAAGAAGACACAAGATTTAACGATACTGTGTACTTTCAATAAGAAGACACAAGATTTAACGATACTGTGTACAAAAGACACAAGATTTAACAATACTTGTTGACAGTACACAGTATCGTTAAATCTTGTGTCTTCTTATTGAAAGTACACAGTATCGTTAAATCTATTGTCTTCTTATTGACATTACACAGTATCGTTATATCTTGTGTCTTTTTATTGATAGTACACAGTATCGTTAAATATTGTGCCTTTTATTGATAGTACACAGTATTGTTAAATCTTGTGTCTTCTTATTGACATTACACAGCATCGTTAAA
>NW_013916201.1:0-224 GCF_000517525.1 Limulus polyphemus | reverse complement strand
TGGTATCCAGAAGTTGCCCTGGCCGAGCCAATCTCCTGACATGAACCCCATCGAAAACCTCTGAGCCATACTCGACCGGCAAGTCAAGAAACAACCAAAAAACCAAATTCGAAGAGCGATCTACTCCAAGTTTTGATGCAAGAGTGGGCAAAAATCCCACAATCTAAAATTGACGAGATGATTCTCACGATGCCCCAAAGGATCAACGAATTCCACGAAGCGAA
>NW_013916200.1:0-223 GCF_000517525.1 Limulus polyphemus | reverse complement strand
CAGAGAAATTTATCCCACTATCAACCACAGACTGTGGAAAACATCAAACCCCTTATTGGAATATGGAATGTGAGAAAGCAGTTAAACAAAAACACAAGAGTAAGAAGAAAGCTCTTAAAACACGTCTCTTAAACGATTATATTGAGTATAAAAAGCAGAAGGCCTTTTGTCAACGTAGGGTTCGAGAACTCCAACAACGATTCTGGCATAATTACTGCTCTAG
>NW_013916199.1:0-223 GCF_000517525.1 Limulus polyphemus | reverse complement strand
CCCAGTTTGGAGAAGGGAAACGGTGAAGCTCTTGGTGATGTTACTAACACTGATGTGACTGTTACCGATGATAGGACATTTATTTATGAAGCAGATGAATCCCACATGAAGCAGAAGTCAACGAGACGGAGACCAGTACAGAAGAAGATACGTCCCGAAAAATTAAGACTTTGTTGAATTGTAATTTTGTCTTTGTAATTCTGTACAGTTAATTAAGTTATTG
>NW_013916198.1:0-222 GCF_000517525.1 Limulus polyphemus | reverse complement strand
TTGAAACCAGCAAAAAGTGTCATTGACATATCTGTACCAGTATAGTGGAGGATGAAGCGCAGAATGTATGGCTTGTTTTTCGATCTCGGTCATGAATATATTGGCAAGAACGGGCGAAACAGGATTGTCCATATTTAAACCATCTATTTGAAGGAAATGATCGTTGTTGAAAATGAAGTTGGTTTTAGTCGTTGTAAATTCTACGAGAGAAGCAAAAAGTGT
>NW_013916197.1:0-224 GCF_000517525.1 Limulus polyphemus | reverse complement strand
TGTTACTACCTGTTTAAATGTCGTTAATATCTACTGTTTTTTAATGTTTGACATTGACACTGATTTGTTAGTACCTAGTTTAAAAGTCGTTAATATCTACTGTTGTTTAATGTTGGTCTTTGACACTGGTATGTTAACAACCTGTTTGAATGTCGTTAATATCTACTGTTGTTTAATGTTGGCCTTTGACACTGGAATGTTACTACCTGTTTAAATGTCATTGA
>NW_013916196.1:0-223 GCF_000517525.1 Limulus polyphemus | reverse complement strand
TATTGTCTCTTCTTATTGACAGTACACAGTATCGTTAAATCGTGTGTCTTCTTATTGACAGTACACAGTATCGTTAAATCTTGTGTCTTCTTATTGACAGTACACAATATCGTTAAATATTGTGTCTTCATAATGACAGTACATAGTATCGTTAAAGCTTGTGTCTTCTTATTGACAGTACACAGTATAGTTAAATCTTGTGAGTTCTTATTGACAGTGCACA
>NW_013916195.1:0-247 GCF_000517525.1 Limulus polyphemus | reverse complement strand
TGTACTGTCAATAAGAAGACACAAGACTTAACGATACTTTGTACTTTCAATAAGAAGACACAAGATTTAACAATAATGTGTACTATCAATAAGAAGACACAATATTCAATGATAATGTGTACTGTCAGTAAGAAAACACAAGATTTAACAATAATGTGTCCTGTCAATAAGAAGACACAATATTCAACGATAATATGTACTTTCAGTAAATAAACATAAGATTTAACAATAATGTGTCCTGTCAATA
>NW_013916194.1:0-225 GCF_000517525.1 Limulus polyphemus | reverse complement strand
TATTATCTATAAAAAGACACAAGATTTAACGATATTGTGTACTGTCAATAAGAAGACACAAGATTTGACGATACTGTGTACTGTCAATAAGAAGACACAATATCCAACGATAATGTGTACTGTCAGTAAGAAAACACAAGATATAACAATAATGTGTCCTGTCAATAAGAAGACACAAGATTTTACGATACTGTGTACTGTCAATAAGAAGACAGAAGATTTAAC
>NW_013916193.1:0-223 GCF_000517525.1 Limulus polyphemus | reverse complement strand
CCAAGGAACACAGTAGTTAGTTGTTTCTAATACAGATGCTAGATATGATTAGTGACTGAATAGTGAGGGAATTAAGCAGCCAAGGAACACAGTAGTTAGTTATTTCTAATACAAATACTAGATGACATGATTAGTGACTGAATAGTGAGGGAATTAAGCAGCCGAGGAACACAGTAGTTAGTTATTTCTAATACAGATGCTAGATATGATTAGTTACTGAATA
>NW_013916192.1:0-249 GCF_000517525.1 Limulus polyphemus | reverse complement strand
CCACCATACTCATCTTTAGCCTTACTTCGCACACTACTCCATGAACACCTAGGTGTATCTATAGTTACCGAATTTAAAACCACCATACTCATCTTTAGCCTTACTTGGAACAACTGCTCCATGAACACGTAGGTGTAACTCTAGTTACCAAATTTATAACCACCATACTCATCTTTTGCCTTACTTGGTACAACTACGCCATGAACACCTATTTGTAATTCTTGTTACAGAATTTATAACAACTATACC
>NW_013916191.1:0-223 GCF_000517525.1 Limulus polyphemus | reverse complement strand
AATGTAATGTGTGCATAGATAGTGAGTAATTGATCTGCAGTCAGAAGTATTATTGAGCACGTTCGTCGTTATAGCATTTGTTTAGCGCGATTGTTGAAGTTGAGTGTATCGGTAAAGTTGTATTCGGAAAGAATAAACCAGTTTTTATTAAGAAAGAACTTGTGTCGCTTAAGTTTTGTCGCAACGAAGTTACGGAAAATCAATTAACAAACGGAGACGTAAC
>NW_013916190.1:0-221 GCF_000517525.1 Limulus polyphemus | reverse complement strand
AAATGTATTTTTAAGCCTTCATAGACTAGATGTTTTCTACTTTGATAAAGGTCATTTGAGCCTTTCTTATACTATATTTAATAACTTTTATAATGGTCTTTTTAAATCCTTTTTAAACTAGATTTAGTCGATATTGATAACAATATTTTTAGTTCTGACTTCTGAAGATTTTGTAAAATTTAATAACGGTCTTTTTTGTTCTTCTACCACTATATTTTTTC
>NW_013916189.1:0-223 GCF_000517525.1 Limulus polyphemus | reverse complement strand
TAACACAAGATTATGGAGTTGGGTTGGGAAGTTCTCCCTCACCTACCATATTCTCCAGATATGGCACCATCAGATTACCATCTTTTTTGTTCGTTGCATCACCATCTTAATGGGAAAACGTACGCAAATGTGGAAAGTGTTAAAGAGGACATCGATATGCTTTTTTTGTTCAAAGCCAAGTGATTTATTTATACAAGGCATTTACAACCTGACTGTAAGATGG
>NW_013916188.1:0-814 GCF_000517525.1 Limulus polyphemus | reverse complement strand
GTATCGTTAAATCTTGTGTCTTTTTATTGACAGTACACAGTATCGTTAAATCTTGTGTCTTCTTATTGATAGTACACAGTATTGTTAAATCTTTTGTCTTCTTATTGACAGTACACAGTATAGTTAAATCTTGTGTCTTCTTAATGACAGTACACAGTATCGTTAAATATTGTGTATTTTTATTGACAGTACTTGACAGTACACAGTATCGTTAACTCTTGTGTCTTCTTATTGACAGTACACAGTATCGTTAAATCTTGTGTCTTCTTATTGACAGTACACAATATTGTTAAATCTTTTGTCTTCTTATTGAAAGTACACAGTATCGTTAAATCTTGTGTCTTCTTATTGACAGTACACAGGACACACGATTTAGCAATACTGTGTACTATCCAGAAAAAGACACAAGATTTAACGATACTGTGTACTGTCAATAAGAAGACACAATCTTCTTATTGAGAGTACACAGTATTGTTAAAGCTTGTGTCTTCTTATTGAAAGTACTCAGTATAGTTAAATCTTGTGTCTTCTTATTAAGATTTAACGATACTGTGCACTTTTCGATACTAAGTACTGTCAATAAGAAGACACTTAAATTTTCTGTCTTCTTATTGACAGGACACATTATTTTTAAATCTTGTGTTTTCTTACTGACAGTGCACATTATCTTTGAAAATTGTTTCTTCTTATTGACAGTACACAGTATTGTTAAATCTTGTGTCTTCTTATTGACAGTACACAGTATCGATAAATCTTGTGTCTTCTTGTTGACAGTACACAGTATCGTTAAATCTTGTGTCTTCTTATTGACAGT
>NW_013916187.1:0-223 GCF_000517525.1 Limulus polyphemus | reverse complement strand
TAAAGGACTTGTGTCGCTAAAGTTTCATCGGAAAGAAATTATACGGGAAGTTTAACTAACGACCAGAGACGTAACACTATCAATTCCATTTACAATATGAAACGCCTTAATCAGATCCCCACTCCCAATTCTTCTTCTTTCAAGATAAAACAATTTAAGACCTTAATATCTTCTCATATGACAACCCTTCCATCCTAGGCACCATTCCAGTAACCTTCCTCTG
>NW_013916186.1:0-542 GCF_000517525.1 Limulus polyphemus | reverse complement strand
AATTTGTTATGTAGGTACACTTCAACGTTGCGTAGTAATATGCAGAGTTTTACCTTCCTACTGTTTGTTTTAAAGGAGTTATGGAACGTTTTGCGTTTGTACCAGTACGTCGTTCCATTTGGACGAATCTTCTCCAAATTTTGTATGAACGTTCGTTGCATAGTTGCATATTTACATGCAAAATTCTAGCCTTCTATTATCATTTTTGCGACTTTTGTGGTCACGAGTAACATAAAGTAAAATTCTGCACATAACTACGCAACGTTAAAGTGTACCTACATACCAAATTTGGTGAAGAATCATCAATTTAGGACCCTCTGGTAACAAGAAATCGAAAAACAATCAGTAACCAAAAGCTTCACTGCAGTACACATACGCTTTCAGAAAGCCAATAAAAGTTGCGTAGTAATATGCAGAGTTTTACCTTCCTACTGTTTGTTTTAAAGGAGATATGAAGGTTTTGTCCAAATGGAACGACGTACTGGTACAAAACGAATCATCTCCAAATGTTGTGTGAACGTTCGTTGCATACTTGCGTATTT
>NW_013916185.1:0-223 GCF_000517525.1 Limulus polyphemus | reverse complement strand
AGTAAGTGTTGCTGCATCTGTTGATTGGCATGTCACAGCACTTAAATCAACTACAATACCCCCTATGTCAGAGAAGATAATTTGGGATAGAATAAAAGAACATCCCCAAGGAAGCCAATGCTTGTGGAAGCAGTGGAAGACTCATCCAGGCCAGCAGACATAAAGAGTGGAAGGTCACTTGTGGCAGGTCATCAAATAGTACCCATAATAGTGGCTAACTTCT
>NW_013916184.1:0-223 GCF_000517525.1 Limulus polyphemus | reverse complement strand
CATCAACGAAGAAGAACAAGTATAAGTGACAGCTGAAAGTTATATATATGTTCGTGAGATATCAACGAGGAAGAACAAGTCTAAGTGACAACTGAAAGTTATATGTAAGTTCGTGAGACATCAACGAAGAAGAACAAGTATAAGTGACAGCTGAAAGTTTTATGTATGTTCGTGAGATATCAGCGAGGAAGAACAAGTCTAAGTGACAACTGAAAGTTATATG
>NW_013916183.1:0-223 GCF_000517525.1 Limulus polyphemus | reverse complement strand
ACAAGATTTAACGATACTGTGTACTGTCAATAAGAAGACACAAGATTTAACTATACTGTGCATTGTCCATAAGAACACACAAGATTTAACAATAATGTGTACTCTCAATAAGAAGACACAAGATTTAACGATACTGTGTACTGTCAATAAAAAGACACAAGATTTAACAATACTGTGTTCTGTCTATAAGAAGACACAAGATTTAACGATACTGTGTACTGTC
>NW_013916182.1:0-221 GCF_000517525.1 Limulus polyphemus | reverse complement strand
GTGAGAAAAGAATGTTCAACTGAGTGCAACGGAGATAGGCGGCAGATACTACTGAATTGTTGACGGTGAGAAAAAAAATAGTTCAACTGATTGCAACGGAGATAGGCGGCAGATACTACTGAATTGTTGACGGTGAGAAAAAATGTTCAACTGAGTACAACGGAGCTAGGCGGCAGATACTACTGAATGGTTGACGGTGAGAAAAGAATGTTCAACTGAGT
>NW_013916181.1:0-221 GCF_000517525.1 Limulus polyphemus | reverse complement strand
TAGTTATGAGGCGAGATGTGGAAGAATGGTGCAAGACATGCAGTACATGTGTGCTAAAAGGGGGACCCAAGCATAAGGGACGCCCACCTTTTGAAGAGTTGTCTGAGAATGTGTCAGAATTCGTGAAAGTGTTATCAGGAAAGATGGATGATATTCATCATCAAGTGCGTTCAAACTTGAAAACGTCTGCTGATTCGGGGAAGCTGTGTCATGATAAGTCA
>NW_013916180.1:0-218 GCF_000517525.1 Limulus polyphemus | reverse complement strand
CAAATGATATAATAAGTGAGTACTTATTTAACAATGTTCCAGGTATAGTTCAAATGATGTAATAAGTGAGTACTTATTTAACAATACTCCAGACATAGTTCAAATAATGTAATAAGTGAGTACTTATTTAACAATGCTCCAGAAGTTGTTCAAATGATGTAATAAGTGAGTACTTATTTAACAATGCTCCAGGAGTTGTTCAGATAATGTAATAAGTG
>NW_013916179.1:0-223 GCF_000517525.1 Limulus polyphemus | reverse complement strand
AGCTATTGTGATGGATTCGTATCGAACTGCATCTAAAGAATCAACCCTAACTTGTTCTCAGGTCTGTTTATAAAGTTTGAATTACAAGATCTCCAAGTCGAGCTATTGTGATGGATTCGTATCGAACTGCATCTAAAGAATCAACCCTAACTTGTTCTCAGGTCTGCTTATAAAGTTTGAATTACAAGATCCCCAAGTCGAGCTATTGTGATGGATTCGTATC
>NW_013916178.1:0-222 GCF_000517525.1 Limulus polyphemus | reverse complement strand
CATATTCGTTCCATTAGTTTTAACATTGAAGACATTCTTTTTCTGAAATCTTTTAACCAGCGCTTAAATTGATTTTTTTTTCACAACAGCGAGGTAAAAAATACTTAGTACGAAAAAAAATCCCATTGGACGAGGTAAAGTAGACACACACACAAAGAAAGACCAGGGTCACCAATAAGAAATCGACTTATGTATAAATGTACTAAACACTCTCTAACTGTC
>NW_013916177.1:0-223 GCF_000517525.1 Limulus polyphemus | reverse complement strand
GTTAATAAGAAACACAAGATTTAACGATACTGTGTACTGTCAACAAGAAGACACAAGATTTAACTATACTGTGTACTGTCAATAAGAAGACACAAGATTTAATGATATTGTGTACTATCAATAAGAAGACATAATACTCAACGATAATGTGTACTGTCAGTAAGAAAACAAAAGATTTAACAATAATGTGTACTGTCAATAAGAAGACACAAGATTTAACAAT
>NW_013916176.1:0-224 GCF_000517525.1 Limulus polyphemus | reverse complement strand
AAAATAAAACTATTGACTAGATTAAAACAAAATATAATAAAACTATTAACTAGACAAAAACAAAGTATAATAAAACTATAAACAAGACAAAAAAGTATAATAAAACTATTGACTGGACAAAAAACAAAATATAATAAAACTATTGACTAGATTAAATCAATATATAATAAAAATATAAAATAGACAAAAATATAATAAAACTATTGAATAGATTAAAACAAAAT
>NW_013916175.1:0-223 GCF_000517525.1 Limulus polyphemus | reverse complement strand
ATTGTTGACCTGTGTACCAAACATTTAACATCTACAATATCATCGTTGTTGACCTGTGTACCAAACATTTAACATCTACAGTGTCATCGTTGTTGACCTGTGTACCAAACATTTAACATCTACAATATCATCGTTGTTGACCTGTGTACCAAACATTTAACATCTACGGTGTCATCGTTGTTGACCTAAGTACCAAACGATGTTGATTTAACATCTACAATAT
>NW_013916174.1:0-221 GCF_000517525.1 Limulus polyphemus | reverse complement strand
GGACAGTAGAGCCTGAAGATGACTTATTGGTCAAGAAACGATGCTGGATAATGTAGGACAGTAGAGCCTGAAGATGGTTATTGGTTCAGAAACGATGCTGAATAACGTAGGACAGTAGAGCCTGAAGATGACTATTGGTCAAGAAACGATGCTGGATAACGTAGGACAGTAGAGCCTGAAGATGACTATTGGTCAAGAAACATGCTGGATAACGTAGGACA
>NW_013916173.1:0-223 GCF_000517525.1 Limulus polyphemus | reverse complement strand
CGTCTCATACCTATCCAATAAAATCTTTGTCGTATGTGACTCACTGTCTTTTTGATTCCAAGATGTCCTCCAGTTAAATTATCATGGGATTGACGCAGCACAACTTCCCGTAACTTCCTCGGTATAACTGTTTGCCAAGTCGTCACTTTCCCATCTCCGGACAAGAATACCATTTTCAAGCTTCACCTGCTCCCATTGCGCACAATAGTGCTTTGTCACGGGG
>NW_013916172.1:0-223 GCF_000517525.1 Limulus polyphemus | reverse complement strand
CTTGGGACTCTATACTTACTACCGCAAATTTTTGAAAGGACTTTGCAACTATAGCTGCTCCACTACATGATTTGACTAAAAAATGCCAAAAGTTTGAATGGACAGTTTCTTGCCAGCATTCCTTCAAGACGTTGAAGGAAAAATTGGCTTCTGCTCCACTTTTAAGGCTTCCAGATCCCTCACTGCGGTACATACTGGATTGTGATGCTAGTAATGTCGGAAT
>NW_013916171.1:0-223 GCF_000517525.1 Limulus polyphemus | reverse complement strand
AGTTGCAACTCAGGACTAGTTAGGCACATCTGGACCTGGTTTCACTTTAACTGGCATTACTTAGACCACCCATACTCATATTAATTAATGTGACACAACAGTATGAAAATCAATGCAGATGACTGTATATGCTGGTAAATCATGCTTATGAGCACCATATAAATTACTGGCAGTTCCTAAATCACATTTAAAACTCGAGTAGGTTTAACTACACGAACACTAC
>NW_013916170.1:0-223 GCF_000517525.1 Limulus polyphemus | reverse complement strand
GTCATACATATATATATGATAGTGACTTATGTAAGTAAGGTTGGTGTCATACATATATATATAATAGTGACTTCTGTAATTAAGGTTGGTGTCATACATACATATTTATAATAGTGACTTCTGTAAGTAAGGTTGGTGTCATACATATTTATAATAGTGACTTCTGTAAGTTAGGTTGGTGTCATACATATATATAATAGTGACTTCTGTAAGTAAGGTTGGT
>NW_013916169.1:0-238 GCF_000517525.1 Limulus polyphemus | reverse complement strand
GCAAGTACTGTGTGGTAATATAAAGATATAAACTATACTTTGGTGTATATGAACCACAGTAGAGGTATGTTATTCAGAAGGAAGTACTGTGTGTAGTAATGAAGAGACACACTATACTTTGGTGTATATGAACCACAGTAGAGGTATGTTGTTCAGTAGCAAGTCCTGTGTGTTATAATGAAGAGGTACACTATACTTTGGTGTATATGAACCACAGTAGAGGTATGTTATTCAGTAG
>NW_013916168.1:0-224 GCF_000517525.1 Limulus polyphemus | reverse complement strand
TAGGGCTGTATATTAAAGATAACGAATCTAATATAGGGCTGCAGTTTAAATATTAATCACCTAACGGTAGGGCTGTATATTAAAGATAACGCAATCTAATATAGGGCTGTAGTTTAAATATTAATCACCTAACGGTAGGGCTGTATATTAAAGATAACGAATCTAATATAGGGCTGTAGTTTAAATATTAATCACCTGACGGTAGGGCTGTATATTAAAGATAA
>NW_013916167.1:0-223 GCF_000517525.1 Limulus polyphemus | reverse complement strand
AACCTTGTCGAAACGTTGTACATTTGCTGTTATATTAAAGTTTTTCTTCATTACCCATTCAAGCCGTCTCCAGCCATTATAAGGTTCATATTGTTGCGTCATCGAGTCACATGACTACTGTGACGCAACGTTTCTAGAACTATCATGTACTTTGGCGAATGTTCTAGTTCTTACTAGATATAGGGTAGGCTGGTATATAGAAGAGGAGAAGGTAATGTGTGTA
>NW_013916166.1:0-223 GCF_000517525.1 Limulus polyphemus | reverse complement strand
ATTGCTAGTTGTGAAAGGTCCTTCAGCAAGCTGAAATTAATTCTTACATACTCGAGAACCTCAGTGCCTCAAGAACGACTTAGTAACTTGGCAATATTAATATTAATACCTTTAATTTTGATAGCTTAATTGATGAGTTTGCAGCAGCAAAAGCATGAAAGGTTCATATAATGTAACCACCAATACCAGAATGCTACCTGTACAAGATCTAGTTAATTATATG
>NW_013916165.1:0-225 GCF_000517525.1 Limulus polyphemus | reverse complement strand
TTAAGTTTTTACTGAAGACTACCGGGTAAGCTCTTGATGTTCGTGTTAAGATTTTACTGAAGACTACTAGGTAAGCTCTTGATGTTCGTGTTAAGTTTTACTGAAGACTACCGGGTAAGCTCTTGATGTTCGTGTTAAGTTTTTACTGAAGACTACCGGGTAAGCTCTTGATGTTCGTGTTAAGTTTTTACTGAAGACTACCGGGTAAGTTCTTGATGTTCATGC
>NW_013916164.1:0-222 GCF_000517525.1 Limulus polyphemus | reverse complement strand
ACAGAATCGTTATTAATAATGACGATTGATACCAGACTGAATCGTGACACAGAACCAATAACGTCACTGACAGTAATATCAGACAGAATCGTTATTAATAATGACGGTTGGTACCAGACTGAATCCTGACACTAAACCAATAACGTTACTGACGGTAATACCAGACAGAATCGTTATTAATAATGACGGTTGATACCAGACTGAATCCTGACACAGATCTTG
>NW_013916163.1:0-223 GCF_000517525.1 Limulus polyphemus | reverse complement strand
CTTTACACTGACACGGATATATATATATATACAGTATTGAACAAAGAAGTCACATGACCGGAACTGTTGTGAAACTCAGAAGAGGTATCTTGGCACACCGGGGTGTCGGTTTAGAGTAGGGTTGTTTTGTTCAATTAAGATGGATTCCTTGATTTTTCGTTTGTTTATGTTGGGTTTTTTGTTTAAAATGACTGTGTTTTTAATAGATATTCTATGGTTTTTT
>NW_013916162.1:0-240 GCF_000517525.1 Limulus polyphemus | reverse complement strand
GTTATTTGGTACAACAACTCCACGAACACTTAGGTGTAACTCTAGTTTCCGAATTTGTAATCAACATACTCATCTTTGGGGTTATTTGGTACATCAACTCTTCGAACACCTAGGTGTAACTCTAGTTACCGAATTTATCACCACCATACTCATCTTTATCGTTATTTGGTACAACAACTCCACGAACACCTAGGTGTAACTCTAGTTACCGAATTTGTAAAAAACATACTCATCTTTAGC
>NW_013916161.1:0-223 GCF_000517525.1 Limulus polyphemus | reverse complement strand
TGTGTACTGTCAATAAGAAGACACAAGATTTATCGATACTGTGTACTTTCAATAAAAAGACACAAGATTTATCGATACTGTGTACTGTCAATAAGAAGACACAAGATTTAACGATACTGTGTACTGTCAATAAGAATAAACAATATTCAACGATAATGTGTACTGTCAGTAAGAAAACACAAGATTTAACAATAATGTGTCTTGTCAATAAGAAGACAAAACA
>NW_013916160.1:0-219 GCF_000517525.1 Limulus polyphemus | reverse complement strand
GTGTCCTGTCAATAAGAAGACACAAGATTAACGATACTCGTGTACTGTCAAGTAAGAAGACACAAGATTTAACGATACTGTGTACTGTCAATAAGAAGACACAAGATTTAACGATACTGTGTACTGTCAATAAGAAGACACAAGATTTAACGATACTGTGTATTTCAATAAGAAGACACAATATTCAACGATAATGTGTACTGTCATTAAGAAGACACA
>NW_013916159.1:0-288 GCF_000517525.1 Limulus polyphemus | reverse complement strand
TAGTGGCTTTAACCCGGGTAAGTTTTTCTTCCTAGTGGCTTTAATCGGGTTAAGTTTCTCTTCCCAGTGGCTTTAACCCAGTTAAAGTCTTCTCTTACTGACTTTAACCCAGGTAAATTTTTCTTCGTAGTGGCTTTAACCCGGGTAAGTTTTTCTTCCTCGTGGCTTTAATCGGGGTAAATTTTTCTTCCTAGTGGCTTTAACCCGGGTAAGTTCTTCTTCGTTGTGGCTTTAACCCGGGTAAGTTTTTCTTCCTAGTGGCTTTAATCGGGTTAAGTTTCTCTCCCC
>NW_013916158.1:0-222 GCF_000517525.1 Limulus polyphemus | reverse complement strand
GTATGTGTACTGCAGTGAAGCTTTTGGTTACTGATTGTTTTTCGATTTCTTGTTACCAGAGGGTCCTAAATTGATGATTCTTCACCAAATTTGGTATGTAGGTACACTTTAACGTTGCGTAGTAATATGCAGAGGTTTACTTTCCTACTGTTTGTTTTAAAGGAGTTATGGAAGGTTTTGCGTTTTGTACCAGTACTTCGTTCCATTTGGACGGATCTTCTC
>NW_013916157.1:0-223 GCF_000517525.1 Limulus polyphemus | reverse complement strand
GCTTTACTTAGGTCACATCATAAGTGAGCATGTTGTGCAAACTGATCCTGACAAGTTGAAAGCAGTACGTGACTGGAAGTTTGTAAAGGACTTTGCAACTATAGCTGCTCCACTACATGATTTGACTAAAAAAGGCCAGAAGTTTGAATGGACAGATTCTTGCCAACATGCTTTCATGGCATTGAAAAATATTGGTCTCAGCTCTACTTTTAAAGCTTCCAGA
>NW_013916156.1:0-266 GCF_000517525.1 Limulus polyphemus | reverse complement strand
AAACAAGAAGAGAGACCACAGCAGTGGTTGGAGGAGAAAGAAAATGACCAAGAAGAGAGATTACAGCAGTTGTTGGAGGAAATAGAAAATAAACAAGAAGAGAAACCACAGCAGTGGTTGGAGGAGAAAGAAAATGAACAAATAGAGAGGCTACAGCAGTGGTTGGAGGAAAAAGAAAATAAACAAGAAGAGAAACCACAGCAGTGATTGGAGGAGAAAGAAAAGGAACAAGCAGAGAGGCTACAGCAGTGGTTGGAGGAGAAAAA
>NW_013916155.1:0-279 GCF_000517525.1 Limulus polyphemus | reverse complement strand
GTATAGACTGGAGAAGCTCGATCACAGCTCACGTGTAAATATTTTGATGTATAGAACTAGGGAAGCTCGATCACAGCTCACGTGTAAGTACTTTGGTTGTATAGACTGGGGAAGCTCGATCACAGGTCACGTGTAAGTACTTTGTTGTATAGACTGGGGAAATTCGATCATAGCTCACGTGTAAATATTTTGATGTATAGACTGGAGAAGCTCGATCACAGCTCACGTGTAAGTACTTTGTTGTATAGACTAGGGAAGCTCGATCACAGCTCACGTGTA
>NW_013916154.1:0-214 GCF_000517525.1 Limulus polyphemus | reverse complement strand
AGATAGATGGATAGATAATGGAGTTAGGTAATCGTATAGGCTGTTAACCACATAACGTTAGCTAGCTAGTTAGATAGATGGATAAATAATGGAGTTAGGTAATCCTATAGGCTACTAACCACATAACGTTAGCTACATAGATGGATAGATAATGGAGTTAGGTAATCGTATAGGCTGTTAACCATATAATGTCAACTAGAGAGATGGATAGATA
>NW_013916153.1:0-222 GCF_000517525.1 Limulus polyphemus | reverse complement strand
GTTAGTTATAGTACACAGTATTGTTAAATCTTGTCTTCTTATTGATAGTACACAGTATTTTAAATCTTGTGTCTTCTTATTGACAGTACACAGTATTGTTAAATCTTGTGTCTTCTTATTGACAGTACACAGTATTGTTAAATATTTTGTCTTCTTCTTGACAGTACACAGTTTCGTTAAATCTTGTGCCTTTTATTGATAGTACACAGTATCGTTGAATCT
>NW_013916152.1:0-223 GCF_000517525.1 Limulus polyphemus | reverse complement strand
CTCCCTACAGCCCATAAGGTTAATTGATTAGTACATAAAGCTCCCTACAGCCCATAAGGTTAATTGATTAGTACATAAAGCTCCCTACAGCCCATAAGGTTAATTGATTAGTACATAAAGCTCCCTACAGCCTATAAGGTTAATTGATTAGTACATAAAGCTCCCTACAGCCTATAAGGTTAATTGATTAGTACATAAAGCTCCCTACAGCCTATAAGGTTAA
>NW_013916151.1:0-222 GCF_000517525.1 Limulus polyphemus | reverse complement strand
TAATACCATGAGAGCGACATAACTACAATAAATATTAAATGTCGAGTGTTTAATAATACCAGGAGAGCGATATTACTACAATAAAGATAAATAATAACTTTCACATATTTACTAATACCATGAGTGCGATATTACTACAATACAAATAAATATTAACTCTAAACATTTACTAATACCATGAGAGCGATATTACTACAATAAATATAAATATAAACTGTCAAG
>NW_013916150.1:0-306 GCF_000517525.1 Limulus polyphemus | reverse complement strand
AAAAAGTGTGGTTCATAGTACCACGTTACATTGCAGGCACAAAGTGTGGTTCATAGTACCACGTTACATTGCAGGCACAAAGGTTTGGTTCATAATACCATGTTTCATTGCAGACAAAAAAGTGTGGTTCATAGTACCACGTTACATTGCAGGCACAAAGTTTGGTTCATAGTACCACGTTACATTGCAGGCACTAACTGTGGTTCATAGTACGATGTTACATTGCAGACAAAAAGTGTGGTTTATAGTACTCTGTTACATTGCAGACAAAAAGTGTGGTTCATAGTACTCTGTTACATTACAGAC
>NW_013916149.1:0-223 GCF_000517525.1 Limulus polyphemus | reverse complement strand
ATGGTGTGACAGTAATGTATGACTCTTCTAACCTGTACATCGTATGGTGTAATAGTGATGAATGACTCTTCTAACCTGTACATCGTATGGTGTGATAGTAATGCATGACTCTTCTAACCTGTACATGGTATGGTATGATAGTAATGCATGACTCTTCTAACCTGTACATCGTATGGTGTAATAGTAATGAATGACTCTTATAACCTGTACATCGTATGGTGTA
>NW_013916148.1:0-222 GCF_000517525.1 Limulus polyphemus | reverse complement strand
GTCTACATGACTCCGTACGTGGCCCACACACCATTTGGCACCATCACTCGTCTACACGACTCCGTATGTTGCCCACACACCATTTGGCGCCATCACTCGTCTACACGACTCCATATGTGGCCCTCATACCATTTGCACCAGTACTAGTCTACACGACTCTGTACGTGGCCCACACACCATTTGGCACCATCACTCGTCTACACGACTCCGTATGTGGCCTCA
>NW_013916147.1:0-222 GCF_000517525.1 Limulus polyphemus | reverse complement strand
GTGGTCTTTTTTATCAAAGTGTTAATCGATAGAATACATGGTCGTTTTTATCAAAGTGTTAATCGATAGAATACGTGGTAGTTTTTATCAAAGTGTTAATCGATAGAATACGTGGTCTTTTTTATCAAAGTGTTAATCGATAGAATACGTGGTCGTTTTTATCAAAGTGTTAATCGATAGAATACGTGGTCGTTTTTATCAAAGTGTTAATCGATAGAAGAC
>NW_013916146.1:0-223 GCF_000517525.1 Limulus polyphemus | reverse complement strand
TTTTTTTCTGCAGTGTTCTTTTACATTTATTGTTAGCAGCAATTTATGAAATGCAAACCTTTTGTTGATTGGCAAGTCTAAATTACGACCAAAGCAAAGAATACAAGAATATTACATAAATGCTCTTTTATTATTTAAAGAATTGTATACTGTAACAGTTGTCATGAACTTGCAGCTCAAATTCCAGTGTTCCAACATATCCACAAATCCCTCCTTAATGCCA
>NW_013916145.1:0-223 GCF_000517525.1 Limulus polyphemus | reverse complement strand
TTATTCTAATTGGTATAACATAAATAAAAAGTACTTTAATAAAATATTGAATGTAAGATGCTAAAACCTTGTGTCATACACAGTAAAGGAAACCTGGGGTGATAGGGTTAACATGTTCCTAACTTTCTTGGCAACATCTTCTTTTCTCAAAATTACTATATTGTTTTCTTTAACTGGTTTTACTCTATGAAATCAGTCAAATTGAATGCATAAAGAGTTAGGG
>NW_013916144.1:0-223 GCF_000517525.1 Limulus polyphemus | reverse complement strand
GGCAACATTGCTTCACACACAACGTGTTTACATCCTCCACCGTCTTGGCCAGTGGACGATGTATCACACTTCAACCAGTAAACTAGTCCGACAACATTGGCATGCTCTAGTAATGGAACACGGCAACATTGCTTCACACACAACGTGTTTACATCCTCCACCGTCTTGGCCAGTGGACGATGTATCACACTTCAACCAGTAAACTAGTCCGACAACATTGGCA
>NW_013916143.1:0-221 GCF_000517525.1 Limulus polyphemus | reverse complement strand
GAATATTGTCAGGATACTGATAGAATACAGTGTACAGTTTTGGTCTCATCTACAACAGAATATTGACAGGATACAGATAGAATACCGTGTACAGTTTTGGTCTCATCTACAACAGAATATTGACAGATACAGATAGAATACCATGTACAGTTTTGGTCTCATCTACAACAGAATATTGACAGGATACAGATAGAATACCATGTACAGTTTTGGTCTCATCT
>NW_013916142.1:0-223 GCF_000517525.1 Limulus polyphemus | reverse complement strand
AAAATATTCAACGATAATGTGTACTGTCAGTAAGAAAACACAAGATTTAGCAGTAATGTGTCCTGTCAATAAGAAGACACAAGTTTTTACGATACTGTGTACTGTCATTAAGAAGACACAATATTTAACGATACTGTGTACTGTCAATAAGAAGACACAAGATTTAACGATACTGTGTACTGTCAATAAGAAGACACAAGATTTAACGATACTGTGTACTGTC
>NW_013916141.1:0-290 GCF_000517525.1 Limulus polyphemus | reverse complement strand
TTTTTTATTGTTGCCAACCTGGAAAGGTATTTATATAACCGATAAAAACAATGTGTTTTTATTGTTAAAAACAATGTGTTTTTATTGTTGCCAACCTGGAAAGGTATCTATATAACCGATAAAACAATGTGTTTTTATTGTTGCCAACCTGGAAAGGTATGTATATAACCGATAAAACAATGTGTTTTTATTGTTGCCAACCTGGAAAGGTATCTATATAACCGATAAAACAATGTGTTTTTATTGTTGCCAATCTGGAAAGATATCTATATAATCTATAAAACAATGTG
>NW_013916140.1:0-223 GCF_000517525.1 Limulus polyphemus | reverse complement strand
CACAAGAGTAGCATCACGGTTAAGTCCCACTATTCGATAACACAAGAGTAGCATCACGGTTAAGTCTCTCTATTCGATAACACAAGAACAGTATGACGGTTAAGTCCCATTATTCGATACCACAAGAGTAGCATCACGGTTAAGTCCCACTATTCGATCATACAAGAATAGCATCATGGTTAAATCACACTATTCGATAATACAAGAGTAGCATGACGGTTAA
>NW_013916139.1:0-247 GCF_000517525.1 Limulus polyphemus | reverse complement strand
CCTTTGTCCCATGGTAACATAAGGATACCAGCTAAACCTATCGGGCTTGCTTATTCTCCATTTGACACCTTTGTCCCATGGTAACATAAGATACCAGCTAAACCTATCGGGCTTGCTTATTCTCCATTTGACACCTTTGTCCCATGGTAACATAAGATACCAGCTAAACCTATCGGGCTTGCTTATTCTCCATTTGACACCTTTGTCCCATGGTAACATAAGATACCAGCTAAACCTATCGGGCTTG
>NW_013916138.1:0-222 GCF_000517525.1 Limulus polyphemus | reverse complement strand
GTAGTTTTTATTTTGTTATCTGGACAGTAAAGGTAGTTTTTGTTTTGTTATCTGGAGAGTAAAGGTTGTTTTTATTTTGTTATCTGGAGAGTAAAGGTAGTTTTTATTTTGTTATCTGGACAGTAAAGGTATTTTTAATTTTGTTATCTGGAGAGTAAAGGTAGTTTTATTTTGTTATCTGGACAGTAAAGGTAGTTTTTGTTTTGTTATCTGGAGAGTAAA
>NW_013916137.1:0-263 GCF_000517525.1 Limulus polyphemus | reverse complement strand
AACACTAACTAACGACTGTGTATGATGGTGAATACACAGGAACCGGCATAAATAACTTAACACTAACGACTGTGTATGATGGTGAATATACAGGACCGACATAAATAACTTAACACTAACTAACGTCTGTGTAAGATGGTGAATACACCGAACCGACATAAATAAGTTAACACTAACTAACGACTGTGTATGATGGTGAATACACAGAACCGACATAAATAACTTAACACTAACTAACGACTGTGTATGATGGTGAATACACA
>NW_013916136.1:0-223 GCF_000517525.1 Limulus polyphemus | reverse complement strand
ACTTAGTGCTCTATAATAAGTTACCTAGACTGGTAGGTTTAATCATATGTCTCTGTCAGTCAAACTTAGTGCTCGATAATAAGTTACCTAGACTGGTAGGTTTAATCATATGTCTCTGTCAGTCAAACTTAGTGCTCGATAATAAGTTACCTAGACTGGTAGATTTTTTCACATGTCTCTGTCAGTCAAAACTTAGTGCTCGATAATAAGTTACCTTGACTGG
>NW_013916135.1:0-224 GCF_000517525.1 Limulus polyphemus | reverse complement strand
ATCGGTCTTTTAGTCTTCCTTCCTCCAGATTTTGTTTACATTGATATGGGTCGTTTTAGTCAGTTTTCAAGTATATTTGGTCGACTGTTATAACGGACTTTTGGTCTTTCTTCCTCTAGATTTTGTTGACATTGATAAGGGTCCTTTTAGTCAGTTTTCCACTAGATATTTTTGACTTTGAAACGTGTTATTAGTTTTCTTCCACTCGATTTTTGTCGACTTTC
>NW_013916134.1:0-223 GCF_000517525.1 Limulus polyphemus | reverse complement strand
GCTTAGCAATGCTCCAGCAACATTTGAGAGGCTGAAGGAAAGAGTATTGGAAGGCCTACAATGAAGGATAGCCCTAGTATATCTGGATGATGTCACTGTGTTTGCAACAACGTTTGATGAGGAAATGTCCTGGCTAGAGGAAGTATTCAAGCATTTGAAAGCAGAAAACCTCCAACTCCATCCCAAGAAATGCCACTTGTTCCAGAAAGAAGTGCTTTACTTG
>NW_013916133.1:0-223 GCF_000517525.1 Limulus polyphemus | reverse complement strand
ATATGTTGGTTGTGAAATAGGCTCAATACATCCATCTCAATAATACAGGGAAGCTATGACATTCTCACAGTTGGGGTCTCAATACACTGAAGAGCTTAAGTTTCAAATTCCAACATAAATCTTCCCTATAATGAGGAATGTGACCAGGACTAATCTTTTAAGTGCTGTAAAGTAATTTTCTTTGTAATTTATGGTGTCTATCGTTTGGTAATCTCTTATCGTC
>NW_013916132.1:0-523 GCF_000517525.1 Limulus polyphemus | reverse complement strand
AGCGTTGTTTGGTACAACAACTCCACGAACACCTAGGTGTAACTCTAGTTACCGAATTTGTAAACCCCATACTCATCTTTAGCGTTATTTGGTATAACAACTCCACGAACACTTGGGTGTAACTCTAGTTACCGAATTTATTAAAGACGAGTATGTTGGTTATAAATTCAGTACCTAGAGTTACACCTATGTGATCGTGGAGTTGTTGTACCAAGTAAGGCTAACAATGAGTATGGTGGTTATAAATTAGGTAACTAGAGTTACACCTAGGTGTTCATGGACAGTTGTACCAAGAAAGGCCTCCATGAACCCCTAGGTGTAACTCTAGTTACTGAATTTATAACCAACCTACTCATGTTTAGCCTTACTTGGTACAACTCCTCCAAGAATAACTAGGTGTAACTCCAGTTACAGAATTTTTAACGACTATACTCATCTTTAGGGTTATTTGGTACAACAACTCCACGAACACCTAGGTGTAGCTCTAGTTACCTAATTTATAACCACCATACTCATCTTTATA
>NW_013916131.1:0-223 GCF_000517525.1 Limulus polyphemus | reverse complement strand
CTCTCATATCCGGCCCGGTATGTTAGCCAGGTGGTTAGGGCGCTCGACTCATAATCTGCTCGCCCTCTTTCAGCCGTGGGAGCGTTAAAATGTGACAGTCAATCCCACTATTCGTTGGTAAAAGAGTAGCCAAAGCTGCTTTCCCTCTAGTCTTACACTGCTAAATTAAGGACGGCTAGCGCAGATAGCCCTCGTGTAGCTTTGCGTGAAATCCATAACAAAC
>NW_013916130.1:0-223 GCF_000517525.1 Limulus polyphemus | reverse complement strand
GGCGTAGCAAGGATTCTCAGCACCCGGAGGCAAAGACACTTTGGGCGTCCCCAACTCTGAAATGTTTTGATTATTTGTTTTGTGACTCATTACCCACTCAATGACAATAACATAGAGAATTAATTACCGCCTTACACAGGCCTAAAATAAAGTCACAATATAATATCTCACGATATCACAACTGTAAACCTGGAACTAATGAAGTATAGCCTACTAGGTGTAC
>NW_013916129.1:0-223 GCF_000517525.1 Limulus polyphemus | reverse complement strand
CAATATGAATATTATTATTAGAAAGTTACAATGTTCTGTTAATATGAATATTATTATTAGAAAACTACAATGTTCTGTCATATGAATATTACTGTTAGAAAGCTACAATGTTCTGTCAATATGAATATTATTTTTAGAAAATTACAATGTTCTGTCAATATGATTATTATTATTAGAAAGTTGCAATGTTCTGTCAATATGAATATTATTGTTAGAAAGTTAC
>NW_013916128.1:0-223 GCF_000517525.1 Limulus polyphemus | reverse complement strand
CTTCCCAACTGAATTCCATAATCTTGTGTTGCATCAAACATGCTACATGTGGACGTGTATTGTCGTGGAGAAGAATAACACCTTTCCGATTGACGAGTGAAGGGCGTTTCTGATGAAGGGCTTGCTTTAAACATTCAAATTGCTGATTTTAGATCTCCGCACAGACAGTTCGCTGTGGATTGGGGAGCTCAAAATGGATTACTCCTTTGATGCTCCACCAAAC
>NW_013916127.1:0-223 GCF_000517525.1 Limulus polyphemus | reverse complement strand
GAATACAAGAAGATAAACAACACCTCTGTAGTCATAAAGAATATCAAAGAAGTTTATGTAAATGTTTTGAACGTTCGTAAGTGTCAACGATGGATTAGCAAATTTCGTTCAGGTGACCTTAACCTTAAAAACTGTGATGGCAGGGACCAACATATTGGAATTGATATTGATGCTCTGAAGACGCTTGTTGAGTCTAACCCAAGGCAACACACTCGTGAAATGG
>NW_013916126.1:0-678 GCF_000517525.1 Limulus polyphemus | reverse complement strand
CTTAGAATGACAGGAACAGTCCTGTAGTTAGTGGTTACTTAGATTGACAGGAACAGTCCTGTAGTTAGTGGTTACTTAGATAGACACAAACAGCCCCGTAGTTAGTGGTTACTTAGATTGACAGGAACAGCCCTGTAGTTAGTGATTTCTTAGATAGACACGAACAGTATTCTAAGTAACCACTAACTACGGGACTGTTCGTGTCTATCTAAGTAACCACTAACTACAGGACTGTTCCTGTCAATCTAAGTAGCCACTAACTTCGGGGTCAATCTAAGTAGCCACTAACTACAGGACTGTTCCTGTCTATCTAAATAACCACTAACTACAGGACTGTTCGTGTCTATCTAAGTAACCACTAACTACAGAACTGTTCGTGTCTATCTAAGTAATCACTAACTACAGAACTGTTCGTGTCTATCTAAGTAACCACTAACTACAGAACTGTTCCTGTCAGGAACAGTTCTGTAGTTAGTGGTTACTTAGATAGACACGAACAGTTCTGTAGTTAGTGATTACTTAGATAGACACGAACAGTTCTGTAGTTAGTGATTACTTAGATAGACACGAACAGTTCTGTAGTTAGTGGTTACTTAGATAGACACGAACAGTCCCGAAGTTAGTGGCTACTTAGATTGACAGGAACAGTTCTGTAGTTAGTGGTTACTTAGATTGACA
>NW_013916125.1:0-223 GCF_000517525.1 Limulus polyphemus | reverse complement strand
TTCAAAGTTACGGCCTTGATCTGAATGCAGTTCATATGGCATACCAAATCTGAAGAAGAAATCACTAAAAGCCGAAGCTACAGTTGTAGCTTCCTGATTTGGTATTGCATATGCCTCAGGCCTCTTGGTGAAATAATCCATCCCCACACAAATGTACCTGTTTCCAGCACGAGTTTGGGGCAATGGACCAGCAAGGTCAACAGCTACTCTTTCCATTGGTGTG
>NW_013916124.1:0-249 GCF_000517525.1 Limulus polyphemus | reverse complement strand
TCTAATGTACCCACAATCTGTCTAATATACCTACAATCTGCCTAATGGACCCACAATCTGTCTAATATACCCACAATCTGACTAATGTACCCACAATCTGTCTAATGTATCCACAATCTGTCTAATATACCCACAATCTGACTAATGTACCCACAATCTGTCTAATGTACCCACAATCTGACTAATGTACTTACAATCTGTCTAATGTACCCACAATCTGTCTAATATACCCACAATCTATCTAATGTA
>NW_013916123.1:0-223 GCF_000517525.1 Limulus polyphemus | reverse complement strand
GTTAGATGACATTTGTCATCTAACACCTTTTAATGAAGATGGGAACATTGACAGGGAAATAGATTTGAACGAAGAAGTTTCATAAAGAGTGCAAACGGTAGTGTAATGTAAAATTACTCATGCTAGAAATTTTCATAAAAGTGACCCGAAAAACGGCGCTAACTCGTTAACCCGTGGCCCAATTTTAACGAAACTTGTTTGATTCTGTTTCTATTCTAATTTC
>NW_013916122.1:0-223 GCF_000517525.1 Limulus polyphemus | reverse complement strand
ACCAAGGAAGTTTGTAATTGATTTTGATAAAATGACGTTTGGGAACAACAAAGGTCAAGTTCCGGTAACTGTTAAGAGAGAGGTTGAACTAATTAGGTGTCATCAAGCTGAAGTCAAAGTGACTGAAGAAGTTGATGATGGTGAAGTGAAACCAAATAGGGATATCAAAGCAGAACAGGAGAAAGACCAAGATTTGAAGCCAATAATTGATTTTCTAAAAAGC
>NW_013916121.1:0-223 GCF_000517525.1 Limulus polyphemus | reverse complement strand
ATTCTCCAGTGACACCTCCTGTGGGAGAACCCAGAAATATCTTATTTAGGGCACTGCAGTGGCTAAGGCCAGCCCCGAATACAAGCATACGGAATTCTCCAGTGACACCTCCTGTGGGAGAACCCAGAAATATCTTACTTAGGGCCCAGCAGTGGCTAAGGCCAGCCCCGAATACAAGCATACGGAATTCTCCAGTGACACCTCCTGAGGGAGAACCCAGAAA
>NW_013916120.1:0-223 GCF_000517525.1 Limulus polyphemus | reverse complement strand
GGCCACGAGTTCTTGAATTCAAATCTAACATTAAGTCCAGCACAGAGGTACCAAGGTTGATACAGTCATTAGGATTCAAGGCCAGAAAAGGGCAACTTCCAGAGAAGTTTGAGGGACTTTTCTGGTACTGTAACAAACCTGGGCACAAGAGAGCTCAATGCTGGCAACTTCAACACAGGGAAGATGTTATGGCAGAAAAGGCTGCTACCCAGAAAGGTTGTTG
>NW_013916119.1:0-224 GCF_000517525.1 Limulus polyphemus | reverse complement strand
GGTCTTTCTCCTGCTCTGCTTTAATATCTATACCTGGTTCCACTTCACCATCATCAACTCCTTCAGTCAATTTGACCTCAGCTTGATGATACCTGGTTAGCCCAACCTTTCTTTTGCAACAATGTCTGCAGTCATTTTTGCAGGGTTTTTGGCTCTGTCCATCGGCATTTCCATGAGATTTTCCTTCTTTGTATTCAATATTATAATTATACTGGTCTATCTTT
>NW_013916118.1:0-223 GCF_000517525.1 Limulus polyphemus | reverse complement strand
ATCGACGCAGCACAACTTCCCGTAACTTCTTCGGTATAACTGTCTGCCAAGTCGTCACTTTCCCATCGGTAGTTTCCCATCTCCATACAAGAATACCATCTGCAAGCTTTAACTGGTCCCATTGCACCCAACAGTGCTTTGTCACAGGGCTCAGACTAGACACCTTCTCCCAAGCAGGGCGCAAAACACTTGTTTTTAGAAAATGAATCATTGGCTTCAAATC
>NW_013916117.1:0-222 GCF_000517525.1 Limulus polyphemus | reverse complement strand
AAAAAATCACTAATTTCATCGTAAAATATTGAGATTTGGAACGAAAAGAAGAATTTAGGATAAATTTAACTCTGATTTAGGAGAAGTTAAACTTTAGCTTAGAAGAACTAAAAACTTAAGCTCTGTTTTAGGAGAGCTTAAATGCTGGTTCAGAACAACTTAAATTTTGATTTAGGGAGGTAACTTAAGTTGTTGCCGCGAAAATATGAAGCATTACATTAT
>NW_013916116.1:0-242 GCF_000517525.1 Limulus polyphemus | reverse complement strand
GGTAAGCTACCGATATTCTGAGTTTCTTTATATTGTTAACTGTATACCTTTACTTATTTACTAGTAGTTTTAGGTAAGCTACCGATATTCTGAGTTTGTTATTTATATTGTTAAATGTATACCTTTACTTATTTACTAGTAGTTTTAAGATAACCTATCGATATTCTGAGTTTATTTATATTGCTAAGTGTATACTTTTACTTATTTACTGGTAGTTTTAAGGTAATGTACCGATATTCAGA
>NW_013916115.1:0-249 GCF_000517525.1 Limulus polyphemus | reverse complement strand
CGGATGTTTTATGTTAATAATAAAATATATGTTTACACATTTATAGCATACTTCTATTTAAACAAAATATATACACGTGTTCAGTGATATTTCACTAACAATAATGTAAAAGATTACCCGGATGTTTTATGTTAATAATAAAATATATGTTACACATTTATAGCATACTTCTATTTAAAAAAATATATACACGTGTTTAGCGATATTTCACTAACAATAATGTAAAAGATTACCCGGATGTTTTATGCT
>NW_013916114.1:0-218 GCF_000517525.1 Limulus polyphemus | reverse complement strand
AGGACAGACCATGCTGCGTTACGCTGGTTAAGATCATTAAAGAACCCAGAGGGACAACTAGCAGGTTGGATCGGAAAAAATAGACCAGTATAATTATAATATTGAATATAGGGAAGGAAAATCCCATGGTAATGCTGATGGACTGAGCCGAAGACCCTGCAAGAATGACTGCAGACATTGCTGCAAAAGAGAGGTTGAACTAACCAGGTGCCATCAAG
>NW_013916113.1:0-223 GCF_000517525.1 Limulus polyphemus | reverse complement strand
GAACCTTCTTTCTCTACCTTTTATCAGATTATTGTATTATTGTAAAATATAACCAAAAAGTCAGTTAGTTGTTAACACATTCCAGAACCTTCTTTCTCTACCTCTTATCAGTTTATTGTATTATTCTAAAATATAACCAAAAAGTCAGTTAGTTGTTAACACATTCCAGAACCTTTATTCTCTACCTCTTATAAAGATTTCTATACTATTCTAAAATATAACC
>NW_013916112.1:0-221 GCF_000517525.1 Limulus polyphemus | reverse complement strand
CCTTTCAGAACATGTCCTTGAAAAATGTTAAAAATTACAGAAATGTAGCAATTTCCTTCATTACACCTCTCATAGGATGTCCTTGAAAAATATTAAAAATTACAGAAATGTAGCAATCTCCTTCATTACACCTTTCAGAACATGTCCTTGAAAAATGTTAAAAATTACAGAAATGTAGCAATCTCCTTCATTACACCTTTCAGAACATGTCCTTGAAAAAT
>NW_013916111.1:0-282 GCF_000517525.1 Limulus polyphemus | reverse complement strand
TCACCATGATAGGTTAACCCAGTTCACCAAGAAGTAGGTGTTCGCTCATGTGTATCCTGAATGTGACAATTCAATTGTATACTATTTAAAGTACAAACAAAGTCCTGCCATCCTAGGACAGGCATCAAACAATAGTCACATTTTCCCGTTTATTTTCAAAGTTGCTGATTGAATGTTCCTTCACCATGGCAACACACTTTGACGTGTTTTTTTTTCAAAGTGGCTAGTTAAATTTTCCTTCACCATGACAACACACTTTGACGTTTCTTTTCAAAGTGGCTA
>NW_013916110.1:0-223 GCF_000517525.1 Limulus polyphemus | reverse complement strand
AAAAAAATCATAAATTACTATATCAGTACCACAGAATTCCACTATAATTTATCAAGCTTAGAAACTAAGAAGTATTTCAGCCAAAAAAGATATGAAATTTTGAGCAGACTAAAGACAACCTACGTCATTGAAATCTTGGTTCGAAAGAACGAGATGCATCCTAACAACTTAAAATGGCTGAGAAAGCCACTAGGGGGACATTCTTAGCCTTCGATTGGTTATT
>NW_013916109.1:0-221 GCF_000517525.1 Limulus polyphemus | reverse complement strand
TGTGTTTGTAATTCTGTACAGTTAATATGTGGTTATTGTTCGGGACGAACAATATTAAGGAGGGGCAGTGTTGCGTCAGCGAGTCACATGACCACTTTGACGCCACGTTTCTAGAACTATCCTGTACTTTGGCGAATGCTCTAGTAATTACTAGATATAGGGTAGTCGGGTATATAAAAGAGGGGGACAACGTGAAGGTAATGTGTGTGTAGACAGTGAGT
>NW_013916108.1:0-316 GCF_000517525.1 Limulus polyphemus | reverse complement strand
ATGTGTTACATGTTTGTCTTGTAACATGGGGGTATTGAACGACAATAGAGCTATGTGGTTAAGGATGTGTTACATGTTTGTCTTGTAACATGGGAGGTATTGAACGACAATAGAGCTGTGTGGTTTTGGATGTGTAACATGGGGGTATTGGACAACAGTAGAGCTATGTGGTTAAGGATGTGTAACATGGGGGTATTGGACAACAGTAGAGCTATGTGGTTAAGGATGTGTAACATGGGGTATGAACGACAGTAGAGCTATGTGGTTAAGGATGTGTAACATGGGGTACTGAACGACAGTAGAGCTATGTGGTTAA
>NW_013916107.1:0-223 GCF_000517525.1 Limulus polyphemus | reverse complement strand
GGTCTGTGGTGTGATGTTACTTGTAGTACAAGGTACGTAGTGGGCTTACATCAAACAGTTTACACTTGGTCTGTGGTGTGATGTTACTTGTAGTACAAGGTACGTAGTGAGCTTACATCAAACAGTTTACACTTGTCCCTGGTGTGATGTTACTTGTAGCACAAGGTACGTAGTGGGCTTACATCAAACAGTTTACACTTGGTCTGTGGTGTGATGTTACTTG
>NW_013916106.1:0-223 GCF_000517525.1 Limulus polyphemus | reverse complement strand
CACACACACACACATAAGACATTATTTATATATATATATATATAATGTCTTAATTAAAAACTGTCTAAAGCCAATTATTAATTATCTAAGAAGGGAGTTGTAACGAATTTGTTGCTATGTATTTATTTCATCGTTGCTTATATTAAGTTTATATTTAAAAATATGTGTAACTTATAGTGTTGGATATATATTGCGTGTAAATAATTTGTTATACATTTACTTT
>NW_013916105.1:0-222 GCF_000517525.1 Limulus polyphemus | reverse complement strand
AACTATAGCTGTGTACCCGTTTATACTTGTTAATTAGTTAGTTTATGCTACCTGAGGAACGATGGTAATGCTGTCAAAGAACTATAGCTGTGTACCCGTTTATACTTGTTAATTAGTTAGTTTATGCTATCTAAGGAACGATGGTAATGCTGTCAAAGAACTATAGCTGTGTACCCGTTTATACTTGTCAATTAGTTAGTTTATGCTACCTGAGGAACGATG
>NW_013916104.1:0-244 GCF_000517525.1 Limulus polyphemus | reverse complement strand
AAAAGTTCATCTATATAGAGTCTGTAGTTTTGATATATAATTATCATACAAATGTTCATCTACACAGAGTCTGTAGTTTTGATATATAATTATCATACAAATGTTCATCTATATAAGTCTGTAGTTTTGATATATAATTATCATACAAATGTTCATCTATATATAGTCTGTAGTTTTGATATATAATTATCATACAAAAGTTCATCTATATAGAGTCTGTAGTTTTGATATATAATTATCATAC
>NW_013916103.1:0-223 GCF_000517525.1 Limulus polyphemus | reverse complement strand
ATTTATTGACACAATTACGTGTACATCAAAACCGTTTTATTTATTGACAGAATTACGTGTACATCAAAACTGTTTTGTTTATTGACACAATTACGTGTTCATCAAAACCGTTTTATTTATTGACAATTACGTGTACATCAAAACCGTTTTATTTATTGACACAATTACGTGTACATCAAAACTGTTTTATTTATTGACAATTACGTGTTCATCAAAACCGTTT
>NW_013916102.1:0-223 GCF_000517525.1 Limulus polyphemus | reverse complement strand
AAGCAGGGTGCAAAATACTTGCTTGCATAAAATCAATTATTTGCTTCAAATCTTGGTCTTTCTCCTGTTTTGCTTTGATATCTATATTTGGTTCCATTTCACCATCATCAACTTCTTCAGTCACTTTGACTTCAGCATGATAGCACCTGGTTATTTCAACATTTCTTTTTAACACTTACCGGAATTTGGCCTTTGTTGTTCCCAAACGTCATTTTATCAAAAT
>NW_013916101.1:0-223 GCF_000517525.1 Limulus polyphemus | reverse complement strand
TCAATACTAATCCTCTAAACGTAGCCTAACACACCACAATACTCATCATCTAAATGTATTTAACCTACCACAATGCTCATCCTCTAAATGTGGCTAACACCACAATACTTATATTCTAAATATGTCTAACACACCACAATACCCATCCTATAAACGCGTCTAACACACCACAATACCCATCCTATAAACGCGTCTAACACATAACAATACTCATCCCGTAAAC
>NW_013916100.1:0-223 GCF_000517525.1 Limulus polyphemus | reverse complement strand
GTCAAAAACCTTCCTATATGTAAAATATTGAAAGGTAGCAGCTAAGGATGCTTTATAAAATGCAATGGTAGAAGAAGCAAAACCTCTCTCAAAAATCCACATCAAAAACACGATACTATAGAGACTGTTAGATGAAGTGGGTTGTAGGCTCTCCGAAGACACCACTGATAACATGCAGTCCATTTCCATTGATAGATTGCCATAGTAGGTCGACAAACGGATT
>NW_013916099.1:0-223 GCF_000517525.1 Limulus polyphemus | reverse complement strand
GATACAGACCTTGGGATAAACTATGATTAATAATGTTTTTTACAACCAAAGAAGATCAAAATGCTGTATGATATAGTAAAAGTCATCAAACTGCTGTATGATATAGTAAAAGTCATCAAAATGCTGTATGATATAGTAAAAGTCATCAAAAGGCTGTATAATATACGTAAAAGTCATCACAAGGCTGTATAATATACGTAAAAGTCATCACAAGGCTGTATAA
>NW_013916098.1:0-223 GCF_000517525.1 Limulus polyphemus | reverse complement strand
CAAAAGCACTAGAGCTTTTGATCCTGAGAGCCTGAGCACATTAGATAACTCTCTCTTGATTATAAGAAATCATTCTTCAAAAGAGCTAGAGCTTTCGATCCTGAGCACATTAGATAACTCTCTCTTGATTATAAGAAATCATTTTTCAAAAGCACTAGAGCTTTTGATCCTGAGAGCCTGAGCAAATTAGATAATTGTCTATTGATTATAAGAAATCATTCTT
>NW_013916097.1:0-223 GCF_000517525.1 Limulus polyphemus | reverse complement strand
AAAAAAATTAAATTAATAATAATTCATCATACGGCAAAAAATTTCATAATTTTTCTTTTTATCTACATCAAAAGTCATCAACGAATAATTCTGAAATTTGGTTTCAAAGTTTCAAAACTCATCATTAACATTCTAGTTTGTATTTCTAACTGTTTTTATTTCAGTGCTCAGACCGACCACCCATAGCAAAGTTGGTCTAAATTAAGTAGCATGTAAAACGTAC
>NW_013916096.1:0-222 GCF_000517525.1 Limulus polyphemus | reverse complement strand
ATCAGGAGACAATAATCATATGAATTCGCCTGTCTCATCAGGAGACAATAATCATATGAACTCGCCTGTCTCATCAGGAGACAATAATCATCTGAACTCGTCTGTCTCATCAGGAGACAATAATCATACGAACTCGCCTGTCTCATCAGGAGACAATAATCATATGAACTCGCCTGTCTCATCAGGAGACAATAATCATCTGAACTCACCTGTCTCATCAGG
>NW_013916095.1:0-223 GCF_000517525.1 Limulus polyphemus | reverse complement strand
ATTAGAGTATATTGGATATGTACCAACTGTCTTTAAGAATGGGTGCACTTCTAGTGTTAGAGTATATTGGATATGTACCAACTGTCTTTAATAATAGGTGCACTTCTAGTGTTAGAGTATATTGGATATGTACCAACTGTCTTTAAGAATGGGTGCACTTCTAGTATTAGAGTATATTGGATATGTACCAACTGTCTTTAAGAATGGGTGCACTTCTAGTGTT
>NW_013916094.1:0-222 GCF_000517525.1 Limulus polyphemus | reverse complement strand
CATCCAGCTTTCCTGTCACGTAGACACTATGCGTGCTTGCCATTTTACACTTAGCTGTTGGGACTTTCACGATGGGGGTTGATGGGCGTCCCTCAGCACTAACCATTACTGGTTTCCCGAAGCTGACTTATTGGTGGTATTTTTCTTACACTGGCTCCTCATATGTCCTTGCTCTCCACGGTTCCAACAACCTTTCTGGGTAGCAGTCTTTCCTGTCATGGC
>NW_013916093.1:0-223 GCF_000517525.1 Limulus polyphemus | reverse complement strand
CATGTGTTTGTTTAAGACCGACTGGATTAAATAGGACCCAATAGCTAGTATCGTTCTATGACCCACTGTTCACTTTAGTCTGCAGCCTGTTTGGTAATTAACTCATATATTTACAACATATCTACATGTGTTTGTTTAAGACCGACTGGATTAAATAGGACCCAATAGCTAGTATCGTTCTATGACGCACTGTTGACTTTAGTCTGCAGACAATGTGTTTATT
>NW_013916092.1:0-220 GCF_000517525.1 Limulus polyphemus | reverse complement strand
AACTGGTGAAGGGAAAATTAAATCTATTAAATCTAACTGGTGAGGGAAAATTAAATCTATTAAATCTAACTGGTGACGGAAATTAAATCTATTAAATCTAACTGGTGACGGAAAATTAAATCTATTAAATCTAACTGGTGACGGAAAATTAAATCTAAGTGGTGACGGAAAATTAAATCTATTAAATCTAACTGGTGACGGAAAATTAAATATATTAAAT
>NW_013916091.1:0-217 GCF_000517525.1 Limulus polyphemus | reverse complement strand
AAACAATCTATCCCCTGTGTACTGTTATTATAAACACTGTAGCCTAACAATGCTGACATGATATCACATGGTAGATCATGTTGTAAACAATCTATCCCCAGTGTACTGTTATTATAAACACTGTAGCCTAACAATGCTGACATGATATCACATGATAGATCATGTTGTAAACAATCTATCCCCTGTGTACTATTATAAACACTGTAGCCTAACAATG
>NW_013916090.1:0-220 GCF_000517525.1 Limulus polyphemus | reverse complement strand
AGTTTCACCTTTATTATTTGTGTCAAAACCCAGCCAGTTTCACCTTATTATTTGTGTCAAAACCCAGCCAGTGTCACCTTATTACTTTGTGTCAAAACTCAGCTAGTTTCACCTTATTATTTGTGTCAAAACCCAGACAGTGTCTCCTTATTATTTCTGTCAAAACCCAGCTAGTTTCACCTTATTATTTGTGTCAAAATCCAGCCAGTGTCACCTTATT
>NW_013916089.1:0-223 GCF_000517525.1 Limulus polyphemus | reverse complement strand
ATATCATAACTTAAAAACAGTTCCACATGTGATAATGGGTTTTTTGTTAAATGTCTGATATAAAATATCAGATTTATATCCTGGAAAGTAAAACAAAAAGTGTTTATTGTAAAACAACTTGTACATTTAATAGATTCAGATGTTGATTGTGTAGCTAATCAGAACCATTGTTATATTGTAACATACCTGTTATTTAACAGAACAAAACTGCAGCACAAACAAG
>NW_013916088.1:0-223 GCF_000517525.1 Limulus polyphemus | reverse complement strand
CTGTAGAACAGTCAACCACTTTGTTAAAACTTCTGTAGAACAGTCAACCACCTTGTTAAAACTGCTGTAGAACAGTCAACCACTTTGTTTAAACTTCTGTAGAACACTCAACCACCTTGTTAAAACTGCTGTAGAACAGTCAACCACTTTGTTAAAACTGTAGAACAGTCAACCACCTTGTTAAAATTGCTGTAGAACGTTCAACCACCTTGTTAAAACTGCT
>NW_013916087.1:0-223 GCF_000517525.1 Limulus polyphemus | reverse complement strand
ATGTTACAAGTTGTAGAGGACATGGTGTACTAATTAATTAATGAGTCTGTCCATTAATCAATTAACAAACACCACTAATATTACAGCACTACTGTGATCTGATATCATTTAAACTGTTTCCTATTATTGCTATAGATTTTCACCTGAAATTGATTCATCTGTTATAATGTGTTTCCATTCAAACTGAAGAGCATCAGTTAAAGACTTTGTTTCAAATGAAGAC
>NW_013916086.1:0-224 GCF_000517525.1 Limulus polyphemus | reverse complement strand
TATTAAACGTAACAAGTTACTCTTGCTACCCTTATTGAGAATGCTTTTAATATCATAACTGAAAATAAAAGTTTTTTTTTCGAATTTTTATGTGTTTCATAATAGTCCTAATAGTCGCTTCTCATGAAAAAAGTATTTATTTATTTTATTTTCACCTAAATAAAACCACAGATGACATTTCGAATTCCACTTATTATCGTATCGGATGTGATCTAATGCAATAA
>NW_013916085.1:0-223 GCF_000517525.1 Limulus polyphemus | reverse complement strand
TATTAAAAAACACAGTAAAAATATCTATATCCTAAAAACGAGTATCTTTAGTTATTGGAAAACCCAATAAAAATGTCTATAGCATAAAAACGAGTATTTTTAGTTATTTGAAAACCCAGTAAAAATATCCATATCCGAAAAACGAGTATCTTTAGTTATTGGAAAACCCAATAAAAATATCTATGACCTAAAAACGAGTATCTTTAGCTATTAAAAAACACAG
>NW_013916084.1:0-222 GCF_000517525.1 Limulus polyphemus | reverse complement strand
AAATCTCATACATATTTTGCCATATACTGTTTAAATCTCATACATATTTTGCCATATACTGTTTAAATCTCATACATATTTTGCCATATACTGTTGAAATCTCATACATATTTTGCCATTGTTTAATAAATCTCATACATATTTTGCCATATATTGTTTAAATCTCATACATATTTTGCCATATATTGTTTAAATCTCGTACACATTTTGCCATACACTGTT
>NW_013916083.1:0-223 GCF_000517525.1 Limulus polyphemus | reverse complement strand
ACTAACTGTCTGCCATCATCCCTTATTTTGAACTACTGACCAGAGGGTAGAAACTCAATCAGCAGCGCCCTACTAACTGTCTGCCGTCAACCCTTATTTTGAACTACTGACCAGAGGGTAGAAACTCAATCAGCAACGCCCTACTAACTGTCTGTCGTCAACCCTTATTTTGAACTACTGACCAGAGGGTAGAAACTCAATCGCCTGCGCCCTACTAACTGTC
>NW_013916082.1:0-525 GCF_000517525.1 Limulus polyphemus | reverse complement strand
GGAATAGTTTAAATCGTTATACTAGACAAATTCTTCTACAGTGACTTTGAACAGTTTAAATCGTTATATTAGTCAAATTCTTCTAGAGTGACTTTGAACAGTTTAAATCGTTATATTAGTCAAATTCTTCTAGAGTGACTTTGAACAGTTTAAATCGTTATGTTAGACAAATTCTTCTAGAGTGACTTTGAACAGTTTAAATCGTTATACTAGACAAATTCTTTTACTACAGAAGAATTTGTCTAGTATAACGATTTAAACTGTTAAAAGTCACTCTAGACTTTGAACAGTTTAAATCGTTATATTAGTCAAATTCTACAATAGTAACTTGGAACAATTTAAATCGTTATACCAGACAAATTCTTCTATAGTAACTTGGAACAGTTTAAATCGTTATGTTAGACAAATTCTTCTAGAGTGACTTTTAACAGTAGTATAACGATTTAAAGACAAATTCTTCTGTAGTAACTTTGAACAGTTTAAATCGTTATACTAGACAAATTCTTCTAGAGTGACTTTGAACAG
>NW_013916081.1:0-222 GCF_000517525.1 Limulus polyphemus | reverse complement strand
GTTTTCGGTAGACATTACTCACGAACGTATTCCTTGTATTGAAACGGTTTCTACTGTTAGTAGGATTATTTTCGGTAGACATTACTCACGAACATATTCCTTGTATTGAAACGGTTTCTACTGTTAGAAGGATTATTTTCGGTAGACATTACTCACGAACATATTCCTTGTATTGAAACGGTTTCTACTGTTAGTAGGATTATTTTCGGTAGACATCACTCA
>NW_013916080.1:0-222 GCF_000517525.1 Limulus polyphemus | reverse complement strand
ATGTTAACACCACCTGAATTCTGTTGACTCAGTAATACCATTAAACACCTAAAGTAGAAATATTTATTACAACAAAGAAATATATAATACTTGAAAATGTCCAAAAAGGAAAGGTATGTTTCGTGGAAATGAATAAAAAAAAAGATCTTTCCTGGAAAACCAAAAAGGAAAGGCACATTTTTTTTTTTTTGGAAAAAGTCTAAAAAATGGAGATATATTAAT
>NW_013916079.1:0-222 GCF_000517525.1 Limulus polyphemus | reverse complement strand
CCCCAGGTTTTAGCGTTGTAAGTTCGTGGATTTACCTCTTTCCTACAGGGGGAAAGTTTTTGTGTTTGTTAGGATAACTACAATGTATCATACGTTGGTATGTTTCAAACACTTGCTGCTACAATTAACATTCGGGTAATTACAATGTACTATGTTGGTTTGTTTCAAACATTTGCTGCTACAACACTAGGATAATTACAACGTATTACGTTGGTTTGTTTC
>NW_013916078.1:0-411 GCF_000517525.1 Limulus polyphemus | reverse complement strand
TTAGTCTTTAATACGCTCTTTAGTCTTGTAAATACTAGTAATATTTCGCTTAATTAATTCTTCAGTAAGCTAGTCTTTAATACGCTCTTTAGTCTTGTAAATTACTAGTAATATTTCGCTTAATTAATTCTTCAGGAGCTAGTCTTTAATACGCTCTTTAGTCTTGTAAATACTAGTAATATTCCGCTCAATTAATTCTTCAGGAGCTAGTCTTTAATACGCTCTTTAGTCTTGTAAATACTAGTAATATTCCGCTCAATTAATTCTTCAGGAGCTAGTCTTTAATACGCTATTTAGTCTTGTAAATACTAGTAATATTCCGCTCAATTAATTCTTCAGGAGCTAGTCTTTAATACGCTCTTTAGTCTTGTAAATACTAGTAATATTCCGCTCAATTAATTCTTCAGGAGC